>NW_026890094.1:0-23710 GCF_033153115.1 Saccostrea echinata
AATATATGTATGTATTATGTATACATGTACCTGCATGTATTTTTATGTTGTGCCTTATAGGTGTAGATATATGGAAGTGTAGGGGTTGTGACCTGGTGTTCATTTTTAATTAGTTTCTTAAATGTTTGCACTTTCGGTATCTTTTCGAGTAATTTTGGTGACCCTTAAAAGGGCCTTTCTTTGGTGGTCATGTGAAAGGAGCACATTTTTCGGTCTTGACATCTCATGTCTGGTAGTGCGTGTGATCTTCTGGATTGCTTCTCTTGGACTGCAGGGTGAGGAATTTGTAGTTAAGTTGTTTCTTTGTTGTAGCTACAAAAAGTTCTGTATTTTCCCTTTCTTGCTGCCTGTTGTTTCATCAGGGTGGCCCTCTGTAACTCATTTTCAGCTGCTTTCCAGTTTTTGTACTTAGAGTTACTTCCCTTAGACTTGCTAACCAGACATGTAGAATTTCAACATGATGAAATCTTAATTGTTGAGACCTTAGGCTTCTGATTTTTTTTCATGAATTGCTTGGAATGGCTTTAAACTGCATGTATCACATTTGACCTTTCATGTATTTACAAGTAATTACATGTAATATTGTATAACATGTACCCCACCCTTGCTGGATCCATTTTTTAAATATTCAGCTGTCGAGCAGTTGTGTAAATTGTTAATTTTTTAGAAAACTTGAAAAATATTGCTGTTTCACTAATGCTTTATGCTTAATTTGACTAACTTTTCTGATTCATTTTCATTTAAGCACTGTAGAGGATTTTCATCTTTCAGCTTCCTCGGCCCCGGGAGAGGTTGGTACTTGATCCGCATGAGCATTTTCTCTATATAAGAAGAAGACGGAGACTCGCTATCCACCTGATGTATTTTGTTGGACAGTTTTCTGTACTTTGCAGGTAAATTCTCCATCTTTTAACTTTCCAGCCTATTATTGTGTGGTACATTTTGGGGTTTGAAGTAATACTTATTGCATTTCTTGATTTTTTAAAATTGACCTGAATTTCTCTTTTCTAGGCATAAATTTCAATAATGTAGCTTATGAATAGTACTGATTAAGACTACAGAGACTAAACTTTAATTTGTTCTCAAAAGGATAAACTTGCTCTTGTCTAAATTAATTGTAAACAAGTATAATAGGGGGCACCTGCTATTTCTCTAAGTGCCTTTCACTGGGGGGGTGGTGAAACTTTTTTGCACATACTTATTTAACAGGAGGGGGTAGATAAGAATCAATTAGTATATTAGAGTCTTAAATTATTTACTTCTCATAAGCTTCAAAAAAATTCTGAATCACTCTTTTTAAAAACTTTCAATTTTGCTTAATTAGCCATGATTTATCAAATTTTGGAGCTTTTTTCAAATTCTGGGTAGAATCCACCCTTATGAAAAAATTGACACAAATGTGACTTTATATCATTTTATTAACATCAAAAAACAAAACCATGCAATTGTATAAATATTTTATTCATCACAGTCACAACTATATCCAGGTCTGATCACAGGAATGAAATTTACTCATTCCCTGGAACACTACTTGCAGCAGGGAGGTGTCATTAATTAAGATGGTCACAGTTTCCAAGACACTGAAGTGACAGGCCTCAAATTTCACACATAAACATTGGTAGGTATAAGGTCTTTGAAAATAACAAAATTGACTACTTCTGGGATAGGTCAATATGTAAGTATAGGAATGAGAGTACCAAATCCCCGGATGTACACGTGGTTTTGTTTGTTACACAAAGTAGTATAGAGTACTGAATAGTGTGTGTTACCCGATTGGCTGAATTCAGGTATATAATTATTTTCATTTTAAAGTAAAAATATTAATGTTTGAAATAAATGATGGAATGTAGGAATATTACAGAAAATATAGAAGTACCAGGGGAGATTGTAGGAGTGGGGGTTGATATTTTTGGCATAGTGTCATTTACTGCCGATCGCTATAAGTTGTAAACAACAGCAATTTTGACCTATAAACGCCATGGGACCCTATATTTTTTTCGGGCTTTTTTATAAGCGCTCAGAATAAAGTTTCAAATGGTGCCAAGGATTTGTCTGAAATCGAATTAGTAGAGTACTGAGAGAGCAAAAGGTTTGTATAGAGTTCTATGGGAAAATAATTGGTACTCTTTTCCCTATAGAGACCCCAACTTTTACAATGTTTAGTGAATTGAAAGTCATGAAAAGTTATTTTGAGCTATTTATTTGAATATTGAAGACATACCGAGAGAAAAAATAGCAAAAAACTTCATTAGTTTTTTGGGTGGGGGTTTGAGAAGAATTGTGTCCTTTGTAAAAGGGAGGGGGGGGGGGCTGTAGAGAAAAAAGTAGAAATTGTACAGGATTGTGCAGTTTACATAGCCAGAGGAAGAAAGTAAGTTAAGAAAGTGCATCAGATTGCTCTTATGATGAATGTTTGTATGTATGTATAAATATATGTATGTATTATGTATACATGTACCTGCATGTATTTTTATGTTGTGCCTTATAGGTGTAGATATATGGAAGTGTAGGGGTTGTGACCTGGTGTTCATTTTTAATTAGTTTCTTAAATGTTTGCACTTTCGGTATCTTTTCGAGTAATTTTGGTGACCCTTAAAAGGGCCTTTCTTTGGTGGTCATGTGAAAGGAGCACATTTTTCGGTCTTGACATCTCATGTCTGGTAGTGCGTGTGATCTTCTGGATTGCTTCTCTTGGACTGCAGGGTGAGGAATTTGTAGTTAAGTTGTTTCTTTGTTGTAGCTACAAAAAGTTCTGTATTTTCCCTTTCTTGCTGCCTGTTGTTTCATCAGGGTGGCCCTCTGTAACTCATTTTCAGCTGCTTTCCAGTTTTTGTACTTAGAGTTACTTCCCTTAGACTTGCTAACCAGACATGTAGAATTTCAACATGATGAAATCTTAATTGTTGAGACCTTAGGCTTCTGATTTTTTTTCATGAATTGCTTGGAATGGCTTTAAACTGCATGTATCACATTTGACCTTTCATGTATTTACAAGTAATTACATGTAATATTGTATAACATGTACCCCACCCTTGCTGGATCCATTTTTTAAATATTCAGCTGTCGAGCAGTTGTGTAAATTGTTAATTTTTTAGAAAACTTGAAAAATATTGCTGTTTCACTAATGCTTTATGCTTAATTTGACTAACTTTTCTGATTCATTTTCATTTAAGCACTGTAGAGGATTTTCATCTTTCAGCTTCCTCGGCCCCGGGAGAGGTTGGTACTTGATCCGCATGAGCATTTTCTCTATATAAGAAGAAGACGGAGACTCGCTATCCACCTGATGTATTTTGTTGGACAGTTTTCTGTACTTTGCAGGTAAATTCTCCATCTTTTAACTTTCCAGCCTATTATTGTGTGGTACATTTTGGGGTTTGAAGTAATACTTATTGCATTTCTTGATTTTTTAAAATTGACCTGAATTTCTCTTTTCTAGGCATAAATTTCAATAATGTAGCTTATGAATAGTACTGATTAAGACTACAGAGACTAAACTTTAATTTGTTCTCAAAAGGATAAACTTGCTCTTGTCTAAATTAATTGTAAACAAGTATAATAGGGGGCACCTGCTATTTCTCTAAGTGCCTTTCACTGGGGGGGTGGTGAAACTTTTTTGCACATACTTATTTAACAGGAGGGGGTAGATAAGAATCAATTAGTATATTAGAGTCTTAAATTATTTACTTCTCATAAGCTTCAAAAAAATTCTGAATCACTCTTTTTAAAAACTTTCAATTTTGCTTAATTAGCCATGATTTATCAAATTTTGGAGCTTTTTTCAAATTCTGGGTAGAATCCACCCTTATGAAAAAATTGACACAAATGTGACTTTATATCATTTTATTAACATCAAAAAACAAAACCATGCAATTGTATAAATATTTTATTCATCACAGTCACAACTATATCCAGGTCTGATCACAGGAATGAAATTTACTCATTCCCTGGAACACTACTTGCAGCAGGGAGGTGTCATTAATTAAGATGGTCACAGTTTCCAAGACACTGAAGTGACAGGCCTCAAATTTCACACATAAACATTGGTAGGTATAAGGTCTTTGAAAATAACAAAATTGACTACTTCTGGGATAGGTCAATATGTAAGTATAGGAATGAGAGTACCAAATCCCCGGATGTACACGTGGTTTTGTTTGTTACACAAAGTAGTATAGAGTACTGAATAGTGTGTGTTACCCGATTGGCTGAATTCAGGTATATAATTATTTTCATTTTAAAGTAAAAATATTAATGTTTGAAATAAATGATGGAATGTAGGAATATTACAGAAAATATAGAAGTACCAGGGGAGATTGTAGGAGTGGGGGTTGATATTTTTGGCATAGTGTCATTTACTGCCGATCGCTATAAGTTGTAAACAACAGCAATTTTGACCTATAAACGCCATGGGACCCTATATTTTTTTCGGGCTTTTTTATAAGCGCTCAGAATAAAGTTTCAAATGGTGCCAAGGATTTGTCTGAAATCGAATTAGTAGAGTACTGAGAGAGCAAAAGGTTTGTATAGAGTTCTATGGGAAAATAATTGGTACTCTTTTCCCTATAGAGACCCCAACTTTTACAATGTTTAGTGAATTGAAAGTCATGAAAAGTTATTTTGAGCTATTTATTTGAATATTGAAGACATACCGAGAGAAAAAATAGCAAAAAACTTCATTAGTTTTTTGGGTGGGGGTTTGAGAAGAATTGTGTCCTTTGTAAAAGGGAGGGGGGGGGGGCTGTAGAGAAAAAAGTAGAAATTGTACAGGATTGTGCAGTTTACATAGCCAGAGGAAGAAAGTAAGTTAAGAAAGTGCATCAGATTGCTCTTATGATGAATGTTTGTATGTATGTATAAATATATGTATGTATTATGTATACATGTACCTGCATGTATTTTTATGTTGTGCCTTATAGGTGTAGATATATGGAAGTGTAGGGGTTGTGACCTGGTGTTCATTTTTAATTAGTTTCTTAAATGTTTGCACTTTCGGTATCTTTTCGAGTAATTTTGGTGACCCTTAAAAGGGCCTTTCTTTGGTGGTCATGTGAAAGGAGCACATTTTTCGGTCTTGACATCTCATGTCTGGTAGTGCGTGTGATCTTCTGGATTGCTTCTCTTGGACTGCAGGGTGAGGAATTTGTAGTTAAGTTGTTTCTTTGTTGTAGCTACAAAAAGTTCTGTATTTTCCCTTTCTTGCTGCCTGTTGTTTCATCAGGGTGGCCCTCTGTAACTCATTTTCAGCTGCTTTCCAGTTTTTGTACTTAGAGTTACTTCCCTTAGACTTGCTAACCAGACATGTAGAATTTCAACATGATGAAATCTTAATTGTTGAGACCTTAGGCTTCTGATTTTTTTTCATGAATTGCTTGGAATGGCTTTAAACTGCATGTATCACATTTGACCTTTCATGTATTTACAAGTAATTACATGTAATATTGTATAACATGTACCCCACCCTTGCTGGATCCATTTTTTAAATATTCAGCTGTCGAGCAGTTGTGTAAATTGTTAATTTTTTAGAAAACTTGAAAAATATTGCTGTTTCACTAATGCTTTATGCTTAATTTGACTAACTTTTCTGATTCATTTTCATTTAAGCACTGTAGAGGATTTTCATCTTTCAGCTTCCTCGGCCCCGGGAGAGGTTGGTACTTGATCCGCATGAGCATTTTCTCTATATAAGAAGAAGACGGAGACTCGCTATCCACCTGATGTATTTTGTTGGACAGTTTTCTGTACTTTGCAGGTAAATTCTCCATCTTTTAACTTTCCAGCCTATTATTGTGTGGTACATTTTGGGGTTTGAAGTAATACTTATTGCATTTCTTGATTTTTTAAAATTGACCTGAATTTCTCTTTTCTAGGCATAAATTTCAATAATGTAGCTTATGAATAGTACTGATTAAGACTACAGAGACTAAACTTTAATTTGTTCTCAAAAGGATAAACTTGCTCTTGTCTAAATTAATTGTAAACAAGTATAATAGGGGGCACCTGCTATTTCTCTAAGTGCCTTTCACTGGGGGGGTGGTGAAACTTTTTTGCACATACTTATTTAACAGGAGGGGGTAGATAAGAATCAATTAGTATATTAGAGTCTTAAATTATTTACTTCTCATAAGCTTCAAAAAAATTCTGAATCACTCTTTTTAAAAACTTTCAATTTTGCTTAATTAGCCATGATTTATCAAATTTTGGAGCTTTTTTCAAATTCTGGGTAGAATCCACCCTTATGAAAAAATTGACACAAATGTGACTTTATATCATTTTATTAACATCAAAAAACAAAACCATGCAATTGTATAAATATTTTATTCATCACAGTCACAACTATATCCAGGTCTGATCACAGGAATGAAATTTACTCATTCCCTGGAACACTACTTGCAGCAGGGAGGTGTCATTAATTAAGATGGTCACAGTTTCCAAGACACTGAAGTGACAGGCCTCAAATTTCACACATAAACATTGGTAGGTATAAGGTCTTTGAAAATAACAAAATTGACTACTTCTGGGATAGGTCAATATGTAAGTATAGGAATGAGAGTACCAAATCCCCGGATGTACACGTGGTTTTGTTTGTTACACAAAGTAGTATAGAGTACTGAATAGTGTGTGTTACCCGATTGGCTGAATTCAGGTATATAATTATTTTCATTTTAAAGTAAAAATATTAATGTTTGAAATAAATGATGGAATGTAGGAATATTACAGAAAATATAGAAGTACCAGGGGAGATTGTAGGAGTGGGGGTTGATATTTTTGGCATAGTGTCATTTACTGCCGATCGCTATAAGTTGTAAACAACAGCAATTTTGACCTATAAACGCCATGGGACCCTATATTTTTTTCGGGCTTTTTTATAAGCGCTCAGAATAAAGTTTCAAATGGTGCCAAGGATTTGTCTGAAATCGAATTAGTAGAGTACTGAGAGAGCAAAAGGTTTGTATAGAGTTCTATGGGAAAATAATTGGTACTCTTTTCCCTATAGAGACCCCAACTTTTACAATGTTTAGTGAATTGAAAGTCATGAAAAGTTATTTTGAGCTATTTATTTGAATATTGAAGACATACCGAGAGAAAAAATAGCAAAAAACTTCATTAGTTTTTTGGGTGGGGGTTTGAGAAGAATTGTGTCCTTTGTAAAAGGGAGGGGGGGGGGGCTGTAGAGAAAAAAGTAGAAATTGTACAGGATTGTGCAGTTTACATAGCCAGAGGAAGAAAGTAAGTTAAGAAAGTGCATCAGATTGCTCTTATGATGAATGTTTGTATGTATGTATAAATATATGTATGTATTATGTATACATGTACCTGCATGTATTTTTATGTTGTGCCTTATAGGTGTAGATATATGGAAGTGTAGGGGTTGTGACCTGGTGTTCATTTTTAATTAGTTTCTTAAATGTTTGCACTTTCGGTATCTTTTCGAGTAATTTTGGTGACCCTTAAAAGGGCCTTTCTTTGGTGGTCATGTGAAAGGAGCACATTTTTCGGTCTTGACATCTCATGTCTGGTAGTGCGTGTGATCTTCTGGATTGCTTCTCTTGGACTGCAGGGTGAGGAATTTGTAGTTAAGTTGTTTCTTTGTTGTAGCTACAAAAAGTTCTGTATTTTCCCTTTCTTGCTGCCTGTTGTTTCATCAGGGTGGCCCTCTGTAACTCATTTTCAGCTGCTTTCCAGTTTTTGTACTTAGAGTTACTTCCCTTAGACTTGCTAACCAGACATGTAGAATTTCAACATGATGAAATCTTAATTGTTGAGACCTTAGGCTTCTGATTTTTTTTCATGAATTGCTTGGAATGGCTTTAAACTGCATGTATCACATTTGACCTTTCATGTATTTACAAGTAATTACATGTAATATTGTATAACATGTACCCCACCCTTGCTGGATCCATTTTTTAAATATTCAGCTGTCGAGCAGTTGTGTAAATTGTTAATTTTTTAGAAAACTTGAAAAATATTGCTGTTTCACTAATGCTTTATGCTTAATTTGACTAACTTTTCTGATTCATTTTCATTTAAGCACTGTAGAGGATTTTCATCTTTCAGCTTCCTCGGCCCCGGGAGAGGTTGGTACTTGATCCGCATGAGCATTTTCTCTATATAAGAAGAAGACGGAGACTCGCTATCCACCTGATGTATTTTGTTGGACAGTTTTCTGTACTTTGCAGGTAAATTCTCCATCTTTTAACTTTCCAGCCTATTATTGTGTGGTACATTTTGGGGTTTGAAGTAATACTTATTGCATTTCTTGATTTTTTAAAATTGACCTGAATTTCTCTTTTCTAGGCATAAATTTCAATAATGTAGCTTATGAATAGTACTGATTAAGACTACAGAGACTAAACTTTAATTTGTTCTCAAAAGGATAAACTTGCTCTTGTCTAAATTAATTGTAAACAAGTATAATAGGGGGCACCTGCTATTTCTCTAAGTGCCTTTCACTGGGGGGGTGGTGAAACTTTTTTGCACATACTTATTTAACAGGAGGGGGTAGATAAGAATCAATTAGTATATTAGAGTCTTAAATTATTTACTTCTCATAAGCTTCAAAAAAATTCTGAATCACTCTTTTTAAAAACTTTCAATTTTGCTTAATTAGCCATGATTTATCAAATTTTGGAGCTTTTTTCAAATTCTGGGTAGAATCCACCCTTATGAAAAAATTGACACAAATGTGACTTTATATCATTTTATTAACATCAAAAAACAAAACCATGCAATTGTATAAATATTTTATTCATCACAGTCACAACTATATCCAGGTCTGATCACAGGAATGAAATTTACTCATTCCCTGGAACACTACTTGCAGCAGGGAGGTGTCATTAATTAAGATGGTCACAGTTTCCAAGACACTGAAGTGACAGGCCTCAAATTTCACACATAAACATTGGTAGGTATAAGGTCTTTGAAAATAACAAAATTGACTACTTCTGGGATAGGTCAATATGTAAGTATAGGAATGAGAGTACCAAATCCCCGGATGTACACGTGGTTTTGTTTGTTACACAAAGTAGTATAGAGTACTGAATAGTGTGTGTTACCCGATTGGCTGAATTCAGGTATATAATTATTTTCATTTTAAAGTAAAAATATTAATGTTTGAAATAAATGATGGAATGTAGGAATATTACAGAAAATATAGAAGTACCAGGGGAGATTGTAGGAGTGGGGGTTGATATTTTTGGCATAGTGTCATTTACTGCCGATCGCTATAAGTTGTAAACAACAGCAATTTTGACCTATAAACGCCATGGGACCCTATATTTTTTTCGGGCTTTTTTATAAGCGCTCAGAATAAAGTTTCAAATGGTGCCAAGGATTTGTCTGAAATCGAATTAGTAGAGTACTGAGAGAGCAAAAGGTTTGTATAGAGTTCTATGGGAAAATAATTGGTACTCTTTTCCCTATAGAGACCCCAACTTTTACAATGTTTAGTGAATTGAAAGTCATGAAAAGTTATTTTGAGCTATTTATTTGAATATTGAAGACATACCGAGAGAAAAAATAGCAAAAAACTTCATTAGTTTTTTGGGTGGGGGTTTGAGAAGAATTGTGTCCTTTGTAAAAGGGAGGGGGGGGGGGCTGTAGAGAAAAAAGTAGAAATTGTACAGGATTGTGCAGTTTACATAGCCAGAGGAAGAAAGTAAGTTAAGAAAGTGCATCAGATTGCTCTTATGATGAATGTTTGTATGTATGTATAAATATATGTATGTATTATGTATACATGTACCTGCATGTATTTTTATGTTGTGCCTTATAGGTGTAGATATATGGAAGTGTAGGGGTTGTGACCTGGTGTTCATTTTTAATTAGTTTCTTAAATGTTTGCACTTTCGGTATCTTTTCGAGTAATTTTGGTGACCCTTAAAAGGGCCTTTCTTTGGTGGTCATGTGAAAGGAGCACATTTTTCGGTCTTGACATCTCATGTCTGGTAGTGCGTGTGATCTTCTGGATTGCTTCTCTTGGACTGCAGGGTGAGGAATTTGTAGTTAAGTTGTTTCTTTGTTGTAGCTACAAAAAGTTCTGTATTTTCCCTTTCTTGCTGCCTGTTGTTTCATCAGGGTGGCCCTCTGTAACTCATTTTCAGCTGCTTTCCAGTTTTTGTACTTAGAGTTACTTCCCTTAGACTTGCTAACCAGACATGTAGAATTTCAACATGATGAAATCTTAATTGTTGAGACCTTAGGCTTCTGATTTTTTTTCATGAATTGCTTGGAATGGCTTTAAACTGCATGTATCACATTTGACCTTTCATGTATTTACAAGTAATTACATGTAATATTGTATAACATGTACCCCACCCTTGCTGGATCCATTTTTTAAATATTCAGCTGTCGAGCAGTTGTGTAAATTGTTAATTTTTTAGAAAACTTGAAAAATATTGCTGTTTCACTAATGCTTTATGCTTAATTTGACTAACTTTTCTGATTCATTTTCATTTAAGCACTGTAGAGGATTTTCATCTTTCAGCTTCCTCGGCCCCGGGAGAGGTTGGTACTTGATCCGCATGAGCATTTTCTCTATATAAGAAGAAGACGGAGACTCGCTATCCACCTGATGTATTTTGTTGGACAGTTTTCTGTACTTTGCAGGTAAATTCTCCATCTTTTAACTTTCCAGCCTATTATTGTGTGGTACATTTTGGGGTTTGAAGTAATACTTATTGCATTTCTTGATTTTTTAAAATTGACCTGAATTTCTCTTTTCTAGGCATAAATTTCAATAATGTAGCTTATGAATAGTACTGATTAAGACTACAGAGACTAAACTTTAATTTGTTCTCAAAAGGATAAACTTGCTCTTGTCTAAATTAATTGTAAACAAGTATAATAGGGGGCACCTGCTATTTCTCTAAGTGCCTTTCACTGGGGGGGTGGTGAAACTTTTTTGCACATACTTATTTAACAGGAGGGGGTAGATAAGAATCAATTAGTATATTAGAGTCTTAAATTATTTACTTCTCATAAGCTTCAAAAAAATTCTGAATCACTCTTTTTAAAAACTTTCAATTTTGCTTAATTAGCCATGATTTATCAAATTTTGGAGCTTTTTTCAAATTCTGGGTAGAATCCACCCTTATGAAAAAATTGACACAAATGTGACTTTATATCATTTTATTAACATCAAAAAACAAAACCATGCAATTGTATAAATATTTTATTCATCACAGTCACAACTATATCCAGGTCTGATCACAGGAATGAAATTTACTCATTCCCTGGAACACTACTTGCAGCAGGGAGGTGTCATTAATTAAGATGGTCACAGTTTCCAAGACACTGAAGTGACAGGCCTCAAATTTCACACATAAACATTGGTAGGTATAAGGTCTTTGAAAATAACAAAATTGACTACTTCTGGGATAGGTCAATATGTAAGTATAGGAATGAGAGTACCAAATCCCCGGATGTACACGTGGTTTTGTTTGTTACACAAAGTAGTATAGAGTACTGAATAGTGTGTGTTACCCGATTGGCTGAATTCAGGTATATAATTATTTTCATTTTAAAGTAAAAATATTAATGTTTGAAATAAATGATGGAATGTAGGAATATTACAGAAAATATAGAAGTACCAGGGGAGATTGTAGGAGTGGGGGTTGATATTTTTGGCATAGTGTCATTTACTGCCGATCGCTATAAGTTGTAAACAACAGCAATTTTGACCTATAAACGCCATGGGACCCTATATTTTTTTCGGGCTTTTTTATAAGCGCTCAGAATAAAGTTTCAAATGGTGCCAAGGATTTGTCTGAAATCGAATTAGTAGAGTACTGAGAGAGCAAAAGGTTTGTATAGAGTTCTATGGGAAAATAATTGGTACTCTTTTCCCTATAGAGACCCCAACTTTTACAATGTTTAGTGAATTGAAAGTCATGAAAAGTTATTTTGAGCTATTTATTTGAATATTGAAGACATACCGAGAGAAAAAATAGCAAAAAACTTCATTAGTTTTTTGGGTGGGGGTTTGAGAAGAATTGTGTCCTTTGTAAAAGGGAGGGGGGGGGGGCTGTAGAGAAAAAAGTAGAAATTGTACAGGATTGTGCAGTTTACATAGCCAGAGGAAGAAAGTAAGTTAAGAAAGTGCATCAGATTGCTCTTATGATGAATGTTTGTATGTATGTATAAATATATGTATGTATTATGTATACATGTACCTGCATGTATTTTTATGTTGTGCCTTATAGGTGTAGATATATGGAAGTGTAGGGGTTGTGACCTGGTGTTCATTTTTAATTAGTTTCTTAAATGTTTGCACTTTCGGTATCTTTTCGAGTAATTTTGGTGACCCTTAAAAGGGCCTTTCTTTGGTGGTCATGTGAAAGGAGCACATTTTTCGGTCTTGACATCTCATGTCTGGTAGTGCGTGTGATCTTCTGGATTGCTTCTCTTGGACTGCAGGGTGAGGAATTTGTAGTTAAGTTGTTTCTTTGTTGTAGCTACAAAAAGTTCTGTATTTTCCCTTTCTTGCTGCCTGTTGTTTCATCAGGGTGGCCCTCTGTAACTCATTTTCAGCTGCTTTCCAGTTTTTGTACTTAGAGTTACTTCCCTTAGACTTGCTAACCAGACATGTAGAATTTCAACATGATGAAATCTTAATTGTTGAGACCTTAGGCTTCTGATTTTTTTTCATGAATTGCTTGGAATGGCTTTAAACTGCATGTATCACATTTGACCTTTCATGTATTTACAAGTAATTACATGTAATATTGTATAACATGTACCCCACCCTTGCTGGATCCATTTTTTAAATATTCAGCTGTCGAGCAGTTGTGTAAATTGTTAATTTTTTAGAAAACTTGAAAAATATTGCTGTTTCACTAATGCTTTATGCTTAATTTGACTAACTTTTCTGATTCATTTTCATTTAAGCACTGTAGAGGATTTTCATCTTTCAGCTTCCTCGGCCCCGGGAGAGGTTGGTACTTGATCCGCATGAGCATTTTCTCTATATAAGAAGAAGACGGAGACTCGCTATCCACCTGATGTATTTTGTTGGACAGTTTTCTGTACTTTGCAGGTAAATTCTCCATCTTTTAACTTTCCAGCCTATTATTGTGTGGTACATTTTGGGGTTTGAAGTAATACTTATTGCATTTCTTGATTTTTTAAAATTGACCTGAATTTCTCTTTTCTAGGCATAAATTTCAATAATGTAGCTTATGAATAGTACTGATTAAGACTACAGAGACTAAACTTTAATTTGTTCTCAAAAGGATAAACTTGCTCTTGTCTAAATTAATTGTAAACAAGTATAATAGGGGGCACCTGCTATTTCTCTAAGTGCCTTTCACTGGGGGGGTGGTGAAACTTTTTTGCACATACTTATTTAACAGGAGGGGGTAGATAAGAATCAATTAGTATATTAGAGTCTTAAATTATTTACTTCTCATAAGCTTCAAAAAAATTCTGAATCACTCTTTTTAAAAACTTTCAATTTTGCTTAATTAGCCATGATTTATCAAATTTTGGAGCTTTTTTCAAATTCTGGGTAGAATCCACCCTTATGAAAAAATTGACACAAATGTGACTTTATATCATTTTATTAACATCAAAAAACAAAACCATGCAATTGTATAAATATTTTATTCATCACAGTCACAACTATATCCAGGTCTGATCACAGGAATGAAATTTACTCATTCCCTGGAACACTACTTGCAGCAGGGAGGTGTCATTAATTAAGATGGTCACAGTTTCCAAGACACTGAAGTGACAGGCCTCAAATTTCACACATAAACATTGGTAGGTATAAGGTCTTTGAAAATAACAAAATTGACTACTTCTGGGATAGGTCAATATGTAAGTATAGGAATGAGAGTACCAAATCCCCGGATGTACACGTGGTTTTGTTTGTTACACAAAGTAGTATAGAGTACTGAATAGTGTGTGTTACCCGATTGGCTGAATTCAGGTATATAATTATTTTCATTTTAAAGTAAAAATATTAATGTTTGAAATAAATGATGGAATGTAGGAATATTACAGAAAATATAGAAGTACCAGGGGAGATTGTAGGAGTGGGGGTTGATATTTTTGGCATAGTGTCATTTACTGCCGATCGCTATAAGTTGTAAACAACAGCAATTTTGACCTATAAACGCCATGGGACCCTATATTTTTTTCGGGCTTTTTTATAAGCGCTCAGAATAAAGTTTCAAATGGTGCCAAGGATTTGTCTGAAATCGAATTAGTAGAGTACTGAGAGAGCAAAAGGTTTGTATAGAGTTCTATGGGAAAATAATTGGTACTCTTTTCCCTATAGAGACCCCAACTTTTACAATGTTTAGTGAATTGAAAGTCATGAAAAGTTATTTTGAGCTATTTATTTGAATATTGAAGACATACCGAGAGAAAAAATAGCAAAAAACTTCATTAGTTTTTTGGGTGGGGGTTTGAGAAGAATTGTGTCCTTTGTAAAAGGGAGGGGGGGGGGGCTGTAGAGAAAAAAGTAGAAATTGTACAGGATTGTGCAGTTTACATAGCCAGAGGAAGAAAGTAAGTTAAGAAAGTGCATCAGATTGCTCTTATGATGAATGTTTGTATGTATGTATAAATATATGTATGTATTATGTATACATGTACCTGCATGTATTTTTATGTTGTGCCTTATAGGTGTAGATATATGGAAGTGTAGGGGTTGTGACCTGGTGTTCATTTTTAATTAGTTTCTTAAATGTTTGCACTTTCGGTATCTTTTCGAGTAATTTTGGTGACCCTTAAAAGGGCCTTTCTTTGGTGGTCATGTGAAAGGAGCACATTTTTCGGTCTTGACATCTCATGTCTGGTAGTGCGTGTGATCTTCTGGATTGCTTCTCTTGGACTGCAGGGTGAGGAATTTGTAGTTAAGTTGTTTCTTTGTTGTAGCTACAAAAAGTTCTGTATTTTCCCTTTCTTGCTGCCTGTTGTTTCATCAGGGTGGCCCTCTGTAACTCATTTTCAGCTGCTTTCCAGTTTTTGTACTTAGAGTTACTTCCCTTAGACTTGCTAACCAGACATGTAGAATTTCAACATGATGAAATCTTAATTGTTGAGACCTTAGGCTTCTGATTTTTTTTCATGAATTGCTTGGAATGGCTTTAAACTGCATGTATCACATTTGACCTTTCATGTATTTACAAGTAATTACATGTAATATTGTATAACATGTACCCCACCCTTGCTGGATCCATTTTTTAAATATTCAGCTGTCGAGCAGTTGTGTAAATTGTTAATTTTTTAGAAAACTTGAAAAATATTGCTGTTTCACTAATGCTTTATGCTTAATTTGACTAACTTTTCTGATTCATTTTCATTTAAGCACTGTAGAGGATTTTCATCTTTCAGCTTCCTCGGCCCCGGGAGAGGTTGGTACTTGATCCGCATGAGCATTTTCTCTATATAAGAAGAAGACGGAGACTCGCTATCCACCTGATGTATTTTGTTGGACAGTTTTCTGTACTTTGCAGGTAAATTCTCCATCTTTTAACTTTCCAGCCTATTATTGTGTGGTACATTTTGGGGTTTGAAGTAATACTTATTGCATTTCTTGATTTTTTAAAATTGACCTGAATTTCTCTTTTCTAGGCATAAATTTCAATAATGTAGCTTATGAATAGTACTGATTAAGACTACAGAGACTAAACTTTAATTTGTTCTCAAAAGGATAAACTTGCTCTTGTCTAAATTAATTGTAAACAAGTATAATAGGGGGCACCTGCTATTTCTCTAAGTGCCTTTCACTGGGGGGGTGGTGAAACTTTTTTGCACATACTTATTTAACAGGAGGGGGTAGATAAGAATCAATTAGTATATTAGAGTCTTAAATTATTTACTTCTCATAAGCTTCAAAAAAATTCTGAATCACTCTTTTTAAAAACTTTCAATTTTGCTTAATTAGCCATGATTTATCAAATTTTGGAGCTTTTTTCAAATTCTGGGTAGAATCCACCCTTATGAAAAAATTGACACAAATGTGACTTTATATCATTTTATTAACATCAAAAAACAAAACCATGCAATTGTATAAATATTTTATTCATCACAGTCACAACTATATCCAGGTCTGATCACAGGAATGAAATTTACTCATTCCCTGGAACACTACTTGCAGCAGGGAGGTGTCATTAATTAAGATGGTCACAGTTTCCAAGACACTGAAGTGACAGGCCTCAAATTTCACACATAAACATTGGTAGGTATAAGGTCTTTGAAAATAACAAAATTGACTACTTCTGGGATAGGTCAATATGTAAGTATAGGAATGAGAGTACCAAATCCCCGGATGTACACGTGGTTTTGTTTGTTACACAAAGTAGTATAGAGTACTGAATAGTGTGTGTTACCCGATTGGCTGAATTCAGGTATATAATTATTTTCATTTTAAAGTAAAAATATTAATGTTTGAAATAAATGATGGAATGTAGGAATATTACAGAAAATATAGAAGTACCAGGGGAGATTGTAGGAGTGGGGGTTGATATTTTTGGCATAGTGTCATTTACTGCCGATCGCTATAAGTTGTAAACAACAGCAATTTTGACCTATAAACGCCATGGGACCCTATATTTTTTTCGGGCTTTTTTATAAGCGCTCAGAATAAAGTTTCAAATGGTGCCAAGGATTTGTCTGAAATCGAATTAGTAGAGTACTGAGAGAGCAAAAGGTTTGTATAGAGTTCTATGGGAAAATAATTGGTACTCTTTTCCCTATAGAGACCCCAACTTTTACAATGTTTAGTGAATTGAAAGTCATGAAAAGTTATTTTGAGCTATTTATTTGAATATTGAAGACATACCGAGAGAAAAAATAGCAAAAAACTTCATTAGTTTTTTGGGTGGGGGTTTGAGAAGAATTGTGTCCTTTGTAAAAGGGAGGGGGGGGGGGCTGTAGAGAAAAAAGTAGAAATTGTACAGGATTGTGCAGTTTACATAGCCAGAGGAAGAAAGTAAGTTAAGAAAGTGCATCAGATTGCTCTTATGATGAATGTTTGTATGTATGTATAAATATATGTATGTATTATGTATACATGTACCTGCATGTATTTTTATGTTGTGCCTTATAGGTGTAGATATATGGAAGTGTAGGGGTTGTGACCTGGTGTTCATTTTTAATTAGTTTCTTAAATGTTTGCACTTTCGGTATCTTTTCGAGTAATTTTGGTGACCCTTAAAAGGGCCTTTCTTTGGTGGTCATGTGAAAGGAGCACATTTTTCGGTCTTGACATCTCATGTCTGGTAGTGCGTGTGATCTTCTGGATTGCTTCTCTTGGACTGCAGGGTGAGGAATTTGTAGTTAAGTTGTTTCTTTGTTGTAGCTACAAAAAGTTCTGTATTTTCCCTTTCTTGCTGCCTGTTGTTTCATCAGGGTGGCCCTCTGTAACTCATTTTCAGCTGCTTTCCAGTTTTTGTACTTAGAGTTACTTCCCTTAGACTTGCTAACCAGACATGTAGAATTTCAACATGATGAAATCTTAATTGTTGAGACCTTAGGCTTCTGATTTTTTTTCATGAATTGCTTGGAATGGCTTTAAACTGCATGTATCACATTTGACCTTTCATGTATTTACAAGTAATTACATGTAATATTGTATAACATGTACCCCACCCTTGCTGGATCCATTTTTTAAATATTCAGCTGTCGAGCAGTTGTGTAAATTGTTAATTTTTTAGAAAACTTGAAAAATATTGCTGTTTCACTAATGCTTTATGCTTAATTTGACTAACTTTTCTGATTCATTTTCATTTAAGCACTGTAGAGGATTTTCATCTTTCAGCTTCCTCGGCCCCGGGAGAGGTTGGTACTTGATCCGCATGAGCATTTTCTCTATATAAGAAGAAGACGGAGACTCGCTATCCACCTGATGTATTTTGTTGGACAGTTTTCTGTACTTTGCAGGTAAATTCTCCATCTTTTAACTTTCCAGCCTATTATTGTGTGGTACATTTTGGGGTTTGAAGTAATACTTATTGCATTTCTTGATTTTTTAAAATTGACCTGAATTTCTCTTTTCTAGGCATAAATTTCAATAATGTAGCTTATGAATAGTACTGATTAAGACTACAGAGACTAAACTTTAATTTGTTCTCAAAAGGATAAACTTGCTCTTGTCTAAATTAATTGTAAACAAGTATAATAGGGGGCACCTGCTATTTCTCTAAGTGCCTTTCACTGGGGGGGTGGTGAAACTTTTTTGCACATACTTATTTAACAGGAGGGGGTAGATAAGAATCAATTAGTATATTAGAGTCTTAAATTATTTACTTCTCATAAGCTTCAAAAAAATTCTGAATCACTCTTTTTAAAAACTTTCAATTTTGCTTAATTAGCCATGATTTATCAAATTTTGGAGCTTTTTTCAAATTCTGGGTAGAATCCACCCTTATGAAAAAATTGACACAAATGTGACTTTATATCATTTTATTAACATCAAAAAACAAAACCATGCAATTGTATAAATATTTTATTCATCACAGTCACAACTATATCCAGGTCTGATCACAGGAATGAAATTTACTCATTCCCTGGAACACTACTTGCAGCAGGGAGGTGTCATTAATTAAGATGGTCACAGTTTCCAAGACACTGAAGTGACAGGCCTCAAATTTCACACATAAACATTGGTAGGTATAAGGTCTTTGAAAATAACAAAATTGACTACTTCTGGGATAGGTCAATATGTAAGTATAGGAATGAGAGTACCAAATCCCCGGATGTACACGTGGTTTTGTTTGTTACACAAAGTAGTATAGAGTACTGAATAGTGTGTGTTACCCGATTGGCTGAATTCAGGTATATAATTATTTTCATTTTAAAGTAAAAATATTAATGTTTGAAATAAATGATGGAATGTAGGAATATTACAGAAAATATAGAAGTACCAGGGGAGATTGTAGGAGTGGGGGTTGATATTTTTGGCATAGTGTCATTTACTGCCGATCGCTATAAGTTGTAAACAACAGCAATTTTGACCTATAAACGCCATGGGACCCTATATTTTTTTCGGGCTTTTTTATAAGCGCTCAGAATAAAGTTTCAAATGGTGCCAAGGATTTGTCTGAAATCGAATTAGTAGAGTACTGAGAGAGCAAAAGGTTTGTATAGAGTTCTATGGGAAAATAATTGGTACTCTTTTCCCTATAGAGACCCCAACTTTTACAATGTTTAGTGAATTGAAAGTCATGAAAAGTTATTTTGAGCTATTTATTTGAATATTGAAGACATACCGAGAGAAAAAATAGCAAAAAACTTCATTAGTTTTTTGGGTGGGGGTTTGAGAAGAATTGTGTCCTTTGTAAAAGGGAGGGGGGGGGGGCTGTAGAGAAAAAAGTAGAAATTGTACAGGATTGTGCAGTTTACATAGCCAGAGGAAGAAAGTAAGTTAAGAAAGTGCATCAGATTGCTCTTATGATGAATGTTTGTATGTATGTATAAATATATGTATGTATTATGTATACATGTACCTGCATGTATTTTTATGTTGTGCCTTATAGGTGTAGATATATGGAAGTGTAGGGGTTGTGACCTGGTGTTCATTTTTAATTAGTTTCTTAAATGTTTGCACTTTCGGTATCTTTTCGAGTAATTTTGGTGACCCTTAAAAGGGCCTTTCTTTGGTGGTCATGTGAAAGGAGCACATTTTTCGGTCTTGACATCTCATGTCTGGTAGTGCGTGTGATCTTCTGGATTGCTTCTCTTGGACTGCAGGGTGAGGAATTTGTAGTTAAGTTGTTTCTTTGTTGTAGCTACAAAAAGTTCTGTATTTTCCCTTTCTTGCTGCCTGTTGTTTCATCAGGGTGGCCCTCTGTAACTCATTTTCAGCTGCTTTCCAGTTTTTGTACTTAGAGTTACTTCCCTTAGACTTGCTAACCAGACATGTAGAATTTCAACATGATGAAATCTTAATTGTTGAGACCTTAGGCTTCTGATTTTTTTTCATGAATTGCTTGGAATGGCTTTAAACTGCATGTATCACATTTGACCTTTCATGTATTTACAAGTAATTACATGTAATATTGTATAACATGTACCCCACCCTTGCTGGATCCATTTTTTAAATATTCAGCTGTCGAGCAGTTGTGTAAATTGTTAATTTTTTAGAAAACTTGAAAAATATTGCTGTTTCACTAATGCTTTATGCTTAATTTGACTAACTTTTCTGATTCATTTTCATTTAAGCACTGTAGAGGATTTTCATCTTTCAGCTTCCTCGGCCCCGGGAGAGGTTGGTACTTGATCCGCATGAGCATTTTCTCTATATAAGAAGAAGACGGAGACTCGCTATCCACCTGATGTATTTTGTTGGACAGTTTTCTGTACTTTGCAGGTAAATTCTCCATCTTTTAACTTTCCAGCCTATTATTGTGTGGTACATTTTGGGGTTTGAAGTAATACTTATTGCATTTCTTGATTTTTTAAAATTGACCTGAATTTCTCTTTTCTAGGCATAAATTTCAATAATGTAGCTTATGAATAGTACTGATTAAGACTACAGAGACTAAACTTTAATTTGTTCTCAAAAGGATAAACTTGCTCTTGTCTAAATTAATTGTAAACAAGTATAATAGGGGGCACCTGCTATTTCTCTAAGTGCCTTTCACTGGGGGGGTGGTGAAACTTTTTTGCACATACTTATTTAACAGGAGGGGGTAGATAAGAATCAATTAGTATATTAGAGTCTTAAATTATTTACTTCTCATAAGCTTCAAAAAAATTCTGAATCACTCTTTTTAAAAACTTTCAATTTTGCTTAATTAGCCATGATTTATCAAATTTTGGAGCTTTTTTCAAATTCTGGGTAGAATCCACCCTTATGAAAAAATTGACACAAATGTGACTTTATATCATTTTATTAACATCAAAAAACAAAACCATGCAATTGTATAAATATTTTATTCATCACAGTCACAACTATATCCAGGTCTGATCACAGGAATGAAATTTACTCATTCCCTGGAACACTACTTGCAGCAGGGAGGTGTCATTAATTAAGATGGTCACAGTTTCCAAGACACTGAAGTGACAGGCCTCAAATTTCACACATAAACATTGGTAGGTATAAGGTCTTTGAAAATAACAAAATTGACTACTTCTGGGATAGGTCAATATGTAAGTATAGGAATGAGAGTACCAAATCCCCGGATGTACACGTGGTTTTGTTTGTTACACAAAGTAGTATAGAGTACTGAATAGTGTGTGTTACCCGATTGGCTGAATTCAGGTATATAATTATTTTCATTTTAAAGTAAAAATATTAATGTTTGAAATAAATGATGGAATGTAGGAATATTACAGAAAATATAGAAGTACCAGGGGAGATTGTAGGAGTGGGGGTTGATATTTTTGGCATAGTGTCATTTACTGCCGATCGCTATAAGTTGTAAACAACAGCAATTTTGACCTATAAACGCCATGGGACCCTATATTTTTTTCGGGCTTTTTTATAAGCGCTCAGAATAAAGTTTCAAATGGTGCCAAGGATTTGTCTGAAATCGAATTAGTAGAGTACTGAGAGAGCAAAAGGTTTGTATAGAGTTCTATGGGAAAATAATTGGTACTCTTTTCCCTATAGAGACCCCAACTTTTACAATGTTTAGTGAATTGAAAGTCATGAAAAGTTATTTTGAGCTATTTATTTGAATATTGAAGACATACCGAGAGAAAAAATAGCAAAAAACTTCATTAGTTTTTTGGGTGGGGGTTTGAGAAGAATTGTGTCCTTTGTAAAAGGGAGGGGGGGGGGGCTGTAGAGAAAAAAGTAGAAATTGTACAGGATTGTGCAGTTTACATAGCCAGAGGAAGAAAGTAAGTTAAGAAAGTGCATCAGATTGCTCTTATGATGAATGTTTGTATGTATGTATAAATATATGTATGTATTATGTATACATGTACCTGCATGTATTTTTATGTTGTGCCTTATAGGTGTAGATATATGGAAGTGTAGGGGTTGTGACCTGGTGTTCATTTTTAATTAGTTTCTTAAATGTTTGCACTTTCGGTATCTTTTCGAGTAATTTTGGTGACCCTTAAAAGGGCCTTTCTTTGGTGGTCATGTGAAAGGAGCACATTTTTCGGTCTTGACATCTCATGTCTGGTAGTGCGTGTGATCTTCTGGATTGCTTCTCTTGGACTGCAGGGTGAGGAATTTGTAGTTAAGTTGTTTCTTTGTTGTAGCTACAAAAAGTTCTGTATTTTCCCTTTCTTGCTGCCTGTTGTTTCATCAGGGTGGCCCTCTGTAACTCATTTTCAGCTGCTTTCCAGTTTTTGTACTTAGAGTTACTTCCCTTAGACTTGCTAACCAGACATGTAGAATTTCAACATGATGAAATCTTAATTGTTGAGACCTTAGGCTTCTGATTTTTTTTCATGAATTGCTTGGAATGGCTTTAAACTGCATGTATCACATTTGACCTTTCATGTATTTACAAGTAATTACATGTAATATTGTATAACATGTACCCCACCCTTGCTGGATCCATTTTTTAAATATTCAGCTGTCGAGCAGTTGTGTAAATTGTTAATTTTTTAGAAAACTTGAAAAATATTGCTGTTTCACTAATGCTTTATGCTTAATTTGACTAACTTTTCTGATTCATTTTCATTTAAGCACTGTAGAGGATTTTCATCTTTCAGCTTCCTCGGCCCCGGGAGAGGTTGGTACTTGATCCGCATGAGCATTTTCTCTATATAAGAAGAAGACGGAGACTCGCTATCCACCTGATGTATTTTGTTGGACAGTTTTCTGTACTTTGCAGGTAAATTCTCCATCTTTTAACTTTCCAGCCTATTATTGTGTGGTACATTTTGGGGTTTGAAGTAATACTTATTGCATTTCTTGATTTTTTAAAATTGACCTGAATTTCTCTTTTCTAGGCATAAATTTCAATAATGTAGCTTATGAATAGTACTGATTAAGACTACAGAGACTAAACTTTAATTTGTTCTCAAAAGGATAAACTTGCTCTTGTCTAAATTAATTGTAAACAAGTATAATAGGGGGCACCTGCTATTTCTCTAAGTGCCTTTCACTGGGGGGGTGGTGAAACTTTTTTGCACATACTTATTTAACAGGAGGGGGTAGATAAGAATCAATTAGTATATTAGAGTCTTAAATTATTTACTTCTCATAAGCTTCAAAAAAATTCTGAATCACTCTTTTTAAAAACTTTCAATTTTGCTTAATTAGCCATGATTTATCAAATTTTGGAGCTTTTTTCAAATTCTGGGTAGAATCCACCCTTATGAAAAAATTGACACAAATGTGACTTTATATCATTTTATTAACATCAAAAAACAAAACCATGCAATTGTATAAATATTTTATTCATCACAGTCACAACTATATCCAGGTCTGATCACAGGAATGAAATTTACTCATTCCCTGGAACACTACTTGCAGCAGGGAGGTGTCATTAATTAAGATGGTCACAGTTTCCAAGACACTGAAGTGACAGGCCTCAAATTTCACACATAAACATTGGTAGGTATAAGGTCTTTGAAAATAACAAAATTGACTACTTCTGGGATAGGTCAATATGTAAGTATAGGAATGAGAGTACCAAATCCCCGGATGTACACGTGGTTTTGTTTGTTACACAAAGTAGTATAGAGTACTGAATAGTGTGTGTTACCCGATTGGCTGAATTCAGGTATATAATTATTTTCATTTTAAAGTAAAAATATTAATGTTTGAAATAAATGATGGAATGTAGGAATATTA
>NW_026890095.1:0-29460 GCF_033153115.1 Saccostrea echinata
AGACCTAATAATAATAATAATAATAATAAACATAAGCATTTCAAGAGGTCTTTCCACAGAAAGGTGGAAAGACCTAATAATAAGAAACAGAAGAAAACCAATAGGTCTTTCCACAGAAAGGTGGAAAGACCTAATAAAACACTAGTAGACTAATTGTTCACAGAACAATTAGAGGTCTTTCCACCTTTTTAAGTGTTTCCATGTAATTTGGGCTGTAAAAAAAGAAGAAAAATGCCAAAAAAAAAAAAAAAAAAAAAAAGTTCTTCCAGCAGGGATCGAACTCATAACCCTTAGCTTGAGAGGCAGGCGCGCTAACCACTACGCCACGAATTCCAATGAAGATGTATGCAGTAAACTACCTATTTAGGAATCAAAAATTGTTGTACAATGTAGTTATCGGAATTAAATAGTTTTGAGAAACATGTTTCCATATCATTTGGCTTTCAAAAGAACAAAAGAAAGAAGAAGAAAAATACAAGAAAATAAATAAACTCAAAAATTCGTCTTTTGCTATAGATTTATAGTCGGGCTCGTTTCTCCGTAGAGTTCAAAAGGTCTTCGCGCAGCTCCAAAAAAAGATGTTTTTTTTTTTTTTTTTTTTTTTTTTTTTGGCGATTTAGGGGCCAATTTTTCTCTCTTTCCCCTTCTCTCTTCCTTTCTCTTCTTCTCTCTTCCTTTCTCTCTCTCTCTCTCTCTTTTCTTTTTGCTTCCGTGTTGATGGCATTTGTTTACATAGTTACCATGGAAGTACAATGCATGCATGACATGTGTTTTACTGTGCATATCGTAATTCTATTTTTGTGCACTGTGCATTCGAAGGTTTAATTTGAGGTGTTAAATGTTCTGATTTAGTTAAACTACTTAGAAAAGTGCCGATGAAATAAATCGGACTCGAGGCTAATGGTATGTAGGTCGTCATATAGGAAAACATGGACTGGACTCAAAGCGACCTGACTGCGGATCCTAAGATTGTTGCAGGCTCAGTAAGAAGATTCCTGAATGAAACAAGCTTCCATGTGGGTTATATTAAATGCAGCTATGATAAATAAAATGATCTACATGCATTTTAAGAAGAAAACAAGATAATTAAAGCGTGGAATAGTTTATTTCATACATTTATATTGGTTTAACACCCCCCCCCCCCTTTCATATATTCTGTATTTCTCGTATTTTGGATGACCTTGACCTTTGACCTTGACCTAATTTTCAAGGTCAAAGTTTCTAAAGTAGTCGAAGACACTGTCGAAGGTTTCGCATCTCTACGGTCAATGGTTTCGGAGGAGTAGCGATAACAAGGTTTTTCGCACAAGGGGCAAGAACTTTTTAATGCGTCAGGCTTAGGGGTTGAAAAGTGAAATCTGAAAATAGTTTTAAAAGGACATATGATGTATTTAATGTTATGTAATATATGTTGTAAGACAAAAGAGATTTTAAAAGAGCTATATTTCTCATATTTAGAGTGACCTTGACCTTTGACCTTGAACAGATTTTGAAGGTCAAATGATGAAGAATCCAATGCAGTTGGTTTCGTGTCTCTACGATTAATCGTTTAAATTTTTTTCATTATACATAAAGAACAAAAACTTTCAGGGGGCAATTACTCTTCAAAGTGCTCGATCTATCATTTCGCAATACCAAGATTGAAAAGTATTCTTAAGTAGTCGAAGACATCGGTGAAGGTTTCGTAACTCTAGGGTTTACGGTTTCGGAGGAGTAGCGATAACAAGGATTTATTGCGAAAGGGGTTATAACTCCTCGAGGGTTCAAAGTTCATATACGCAGGGTCAACTGCAAAAATCTTTTACCAAGTACATTCTTATGGACCATGAATCTTTTCGATAAATCTTGAAACTCAAAAACACGCGGCGGAAAAATAATAATAATAATAAACAGAACAATTTCAATAGGACTTTCCACAGAAAGGTGGAAAGCCCTAATAAAATGAAAGAGACATCAAAAGCACTGACTTTTTCATGTTTTGAATGACCTTGACCTTTGACCTTGACCTAAATTTCAAGGTCAAAGTCCCTAAAGTAGTCGAAGACGCTGTCGAAGGATTCGCATCTCTACGGTCAATGGTTTCGGAGGAGTAGCGATAACAAGGTTTTTCGCACAAGGGGCCAGAACTTTTTAATGCGTCAGGCTTAGGGGTTGAAAAGTGAAATCTGAAAATAGTTTTAAAAGGACATATGATGTATTTAATGTTATGTAATATATGTTGTAAGACAAAAGAGATATAAAAAGAGCTATATTTCTCATATTTAGAGTGACCTTGACCTTTGACCTTGAACAGATTTTGAAGGTCAGATGATGAAGAATCCAATGCAGTTGGTTTCGTGTCTCTACGATTAATCGGTTTCATTATTTTCATTATACGTAAAAGAACAAAAACTTTCAGGGGGCAATAACTCATCATTGTGCTCCAACTATCATTTCACAATGAAAGATTGAAAAGTCTTCTCAAGTAGTCGAAGACATCGGTGAAGGTTTCGTAACTCTAGGGTTTACGGTTTCAGAGGAGTAGCGATAACAAGCTTTTATTGCGAAAGGGTTCATAACTCTTTGAGGGGTCAAAGTTCATATACGCAGGGTCAACTGCAAAAATCTTTTACGGAGTACATTCTTATGAAGTATAAATCTTTTCGATAGATCTTGAAACTCAAAATCACACGGCGGAAAAATAATAAAAAATAATAATAATAAGAAACAGAAGAATATCAATAGGTCTTTCCACAGAAAGGTGGAAAGACCTAATAATAATAATAATAATAATAAACATAAGCATTTCAAGAGGTCTTTCCACAGAAAGGTGGAAAGACCTAATAATAAGAAACAGAAGAAAACCAATAGGTCTTTCCACAGAAAGGTGGAAAGACCTAATAAAACACTAGTAGACTAATTGTTCACAGAACAATTAGAGGTCTTTCCACCTTTTTAAGTGTTTCCATGTAATTTGGGCTGTAAAAAAAGAAGAAAAATGCCAAAAAAAAAAAAAAAAAAAAAAAGTTCTTCCAGCAGGGATCGAACTCATAACCCTTAGCTTGAGAGGCAGGCGCGCTAACCACTACGCCACGAATTCCAATGAAGATGTATGCAGTAAACTACCTATTTAGGAATCAAAAATTGTTGTACAATGTAGTTATCGGAATTAAATAGTTTTGAGAAACATGTTTCCATATCATTTGGCTTTCAAAAGAACAAAAGAAAGAAGAAGAAAAATACAAGAAAATAAATAAACTCAAAAATTCGTCTTTTGCTATAGATTTATAGTCGGGCTCGTTTCTCCGTAGAGTTCAAAAGGTCTTCGCGCAGCTCCAAAAAAAGATGTTTTTTTTTTTTTTTTTTTTTTTTTTTTTGGCGATTTAGGGGCCAATTTTTCTCTCTTTCCCCTTCTCTCTTCCTTTCTCTTCTTCTCTCTTCCTTTCTCTCTCTCTCTCTCTCTTTTCTTTTTGCTTCCGTGTTGATGGCATTTGTTTACATAGTTACCATGGAAGTACAATGCATGCATGACATGTGTTTTACTGTGCATATCGTAATTCTATTTTTGTGCACTGTGCATTCGAAGGTTTAATTTGAGGTGTTAAATGTTCTGATTTAGTTAAACTACTTAGAAAAGTGCCGATGAAATAAATCGGACTCGAGGCTAATGGTATGTAGGTCGTCATATAGGAAAACATGGACTGGACTCAAAGCGACCTGACTGCGGATCCTAAGATTGTTGCAGGCTCAGTAAGAAGATTCCTGAATGAAACAAGCTTCCATGTGGGTTATATTAAATGCAGCTATGATAAATAAAATGATCTACATGCATTTTAAGAAGAAAACAAGATAATTAAAGCGTGGAATAGTTTATTTCATACATTTATATTGGTTTAACACCCCCCCCCCCCTTTCATATATTCTGTATTTCTCGTATTTTGGATGACCTTGACCTTTGACCTTGACCTAATTTTCAAGGTCAAAGTTTCTAAAGTAGTCGAAGACACTGTCGAAGGTTTCGCATCTCTACGGTCAATGGTTTCGGAGGAGTAGCGATAACAAGGTTTTTCGCACAAGGGGCAAGAACTTTTTAATGCGTCAGGCTTAGGGGTTGAAAAGTGAAATCTGAAAATAGTTTTAAAAGGACATATGATGTATTTAATGTTATGTAATATATGTTGTAAGACAAAAGAGATTTTAAAAGAGCTATATTTCTCATATTTAGAGTGACCTTGACCTTTGACCTTGAACAGATTTTGAAGGTCAAATGATGAAGAATCCAATGCAGTTGGTTTCGTGTCTCTACGATTAATCGTTTAAATTTTTTTCATTATACATAAAGAACAAAAACTTTCAGGGGGCAATTACTCTTCAAAGTGCTCGATCTATCATTTCGCAATACCAAGATTGAAAAGTATTCTTAAGTAGTCGAAGACATCGGTGAAGGTTTCGTAACTCTAGGGTTTACGGTTTCGGAGGAGTAGCGATAACAAGGATTTATTGCGAAAGGGGTTATAACTCCTCGAGGGTTCAAAGTTCATATACGCAGGGTCAACTGCAAAAATCTTTTACCAAGTACATTCTTATGGACCATGAATCTTTTCGATAAATCTTGAAACTCAAAAACACGCGGCGGAAAAATAATAATAATAATAAACAGAACAATTTCAATAGGACTTTCCACAGAAAGGTGGAAAGCCCTAATAAAATGAAAGAGACATCAAAAGCACTGACTTTTTCATGTTTTGAATGACCTTGACCTTTGACCTTGACCTAAATTTCAAGGTCAAAGTCCCTAAAGTAGTCGAAGACGCTGTCGAAGGATTCGCATCTCTACGGTCAATGGTTTCGGAGGAGTAGCGATAACAAGGTTTTTCGCACAAGGGGCCAGAACTTTTTAATGCGTCAGGCTTAGGGGTTGAAAAGTGAAATCTGAAAATAGTTTTAAAAGGACATATGATGTATTTAATGTTATGTAATATATGTTGTAAGACAAAAGAGATATAAAAAGAGCTATATTTCTCATATTTAGAGTGACCTTGACCTTTGACCTTGAACAGATTTTGAAGGTCAGATGATGAAGAATCCAATGCAGTTGGTTTCGTGTCTCTACGATTAATCGGTTTCATTATTTTCATTATACGTAAAAGAACAAAAACTTTCAGGGGGCAATAACTCATCATTGTGCTCCAACTATCATTTCACAATGAAAGATTGAAAAGTCTTCTCAAGTAGTCGAAGACATCGGTGAAGGTTTCGTAACTCTAGGGTTTACGGTTTCAGAGGAGTAGCGATAACAAGCTTTTATTGCGAAAGGGTTCATAACTCTTTGAGGGGTCAAAGTTCATATACGCAGGGTCAACTGCAAAAATCTTTTACGGAGTACATTCTTATGAAGTATAAATCTTTTCGATAGATCTTGAAACTCAAAATCACACGGCGGAAAAATAATAAAAAATAATAATAATAAGAAACAGAAGAATATCAATAGGTCTTTCCACAGAAAGGTGGAAAGACCTAATAATAATAATAATAATAATAAACATAAGCATTTCAAGAGGTCTTTCCACAGAAAGGTGGAAAGACCTAATAATAAGAAACAGAAGAAAACCAATAGGTCTTTCCACAGAAAGGTGGAAAGACCTAATAAAACACTAGTAGACTAATTGTTCACAGAACAATTAGAGGTCTTTCCACCTTTTTAAGTGTTTCCATGTAATTTGGGCTGTAAAAAAAGAAGAAAAATGCCAAAAAAAAAAAAAAAAAAAAAAAGTTCTTCCAGCAGGGATCGAACTCATAACCCTTAGCTTGAGAGGCAGGCGCGCTAACCACTACGCCACGAATTCCAATGAAGATGTATGCAGTAAACTACCTATTTAGGAATCAAAAATTGTTGTACAATGTAGTTATCGGAATTAAATAGTTTTGAGAAACATGTTTCCATATCATTTGGCTTTCAAAAGAACAAAAGAAAGAAGAAGAAAAATACAAGAAAATAAATAAACTCAAAAATTCGTCTTTTGCTATAGATTTATAGTCGGGCTCGTTTCTCCGTAGAGTTCAAAAGGTCTTCGCGCAGCTCCAAAAAAAGATGTTTTTTTTTTTTTTTTTTTTTTTTTTTTTGGCGATTTAGGGGCCAATTTTTCTCTCTTTCCCCTTCTCTCTTCCTTTCTCTTCTTCTCTCTTCCTTTCTCTCTCTCTCTCTCTCTTTTCTTTTTGCTTCCGTGTTGATGGCATTTGTTTACATAGTTACCATGGAAGTACAATGCATGCATGACATGTGTTTTACTGTGCATATCGTAATTCTATTTTTGTGCACTGTGCATTCGAAGGTTTAATTTGAGGTGTTAAATGTTCTGATTTAGTTAAACTACTTAGAAAAGTGCCGATGAAATAAATCGGACTCGAGGCTAATGGTATGTAGGTCGTCATATAGGAAAACATGGACTGGACTCAAAGCGACCTGACTGCGGATCCTAAGATTGTTGCAGGCTCAGTAAGAAGATTCCTGAATGAAACAAGCTTCCATGTGGGTTATATTAAATGCAGCTATGATAAATAAAATGATCTACATGCATTTTAAGAAGAAAACAAGATAATTAAAGCGTGGAATAGTTTATTTCATACATTTATATTGGTTTAACACCCCCCCCCCCCTTTCATATATTCTGTATTTCTCGTATTTTGGATGACCTTGACCTTTGACCTTGACCTAATTTTCAAGGTCAAAGTTTCTAAAGTAGTCGAAGACACTGTCGAAGGTTTCGCATCTCTACGGTCAATGGTTTCGGAGGAGTAGCGATAACAAGGTTTTTCGCACAAGGGGCAAGAACTTTTTAATGCGTCAGGCTTAGGGGTTGAAAAGTGAAATCTGAAAATAGTTTTAAAAGGACATATGATGTATTTAATGTTATGTAATATATGTTGTAAGACAAAAGAGATTTTAAAAGAGCTATATTTCTCATATTTAGAGTGACCTTGACCTTTGACCTTGAACAGATTTTGAAGGTCAAATGATGAAGAATCCAATGCAGTTGGTTTCGTGTCTCTACGATTAATCGTTTAAATTTTTTTCATTATACATAAAGAACAAAAACTTTCAGGGGGCAATTACTCTTCAAAGTGCTCGATCTATCATTTCGCAATACCAAGATTGAAAAGTATTCTTAAGTAGTCGAAGACATCGGTGAAGGTTTCGTAACTCTAGGGTTTACGGTTTCGGAGGAGTAGCGATAACAAGGATTTATTGCGAAAGGGGTTATAACTCCTCGAGGGTTCAAAGTTCATATACGCAGGGTCAACTGCAAAAATCTTTTACCAAGTACATTCTTATGGACCATGAATCTTTTCGATAAATCTTGAAACTCAAAAACACGCGGCGGAAAAATAATAATAATAATAAACAGAACAATTTCAATAGGACTTTCCACAGAAAGGTGGAAAGCCCTAATAAAATGAAAGAGACATCAAAAGCACTGACTTTTTCATGTTTTGAATGACCTTGACCTTTGACCTTGACCTAAATTTCAAGGTCAAAGTCCCTAAAGTAGTCGAAGACGCTGTCGAAGGATTCGCATCTCTACGGTCAATGGTTTCGGAGGAGTAGCGATAACAAGGTTTTTCGCACAAGGGGCCAGAACTTTTTAATGCGTCAGGCTTAGGGGTTGAAAAGTGAAATCTGAAAATAGTTTTAAAAGGACATATGATGTATTTAATGTTATGTAATATATGTTGTAAGACAAAAGAGATATAAAAAGAGCTATATTTCTCATATTTAGAGTGACCTTGACCTTTGACCTTGAACAGATTTTGAAGGTCAGATGATGAAGAATCCAATGCAGTTGGTTTCGTGTCTCTACGATTAATCGGTTTCATTATTTTCATTATACGTAAAAGAACAAAAACTTTCAGGGGGCAATAACTCATCATTGTGCTCCAACTATCATTTCACAATGAAAGATTGAAAAGTCTTCTCAAGTAGTCGAAGACATCGGTGAAGGTTTCGTAACTCTAGGGTTTACGGTTTCAGAGGAGTAGCGATAACAAGCTTTTATTGCGAAAGGGTTCATAACTCTTTGAGGGGTCAAAGTTCATATACGCAGGGTCAACTGCAAAAATCTTTTACGGAGTACATTCTTATGAAGTATAAATCTTTTCGATAGATCTTGAAACTCAAAATCACACGGCGGAAAAATAATAAAAAATAATAATAATAAGAAACAGAAGAATATCAATAGGTCTTTCCACAGAAAGGTGGAAAGACCTAATAATAATAATAATAATAATAAACATAAGCATTTCAAGAGGTCTTTCCACAGAAAGGTGGAAAGACCTAATAATAAGAAACAGAAGAAAACCAATAGGTCTTTCCACAGAAAGGTGGAAAGACCTAATAAAACACTAGTAGACTAATTGTTCACAGAACAATTAGAGGTCTTTCCACCTTTTTAAGTGTTTCCATGTAATTTGGGCTGTAAAAAAAGAAGAAAAATGCCAAAAAAAAAAAAAAAAAAAAAAAGTTCTTCCAGCAGGGATCGAACTCATAACCCTTAGCTTGAGAGGCAGGCGCGCTAACCACTACGCCACGAATTCCAATGAAGATGTATGCAGTAAACTACCTATTTAGGAATCAAAAATTGTTGTACAATGTAGTTATCGGAATTAAATAGTTTTGAGAAACATGTTTCCATATCATTTGGCTTTCAAAAGAACAAAAGAAAGAAGAAGAAAAATACAAGAAAATAAATAAACTCAAAAATTCGTCTTTTGCTATAGATTTATAGTCGGGCTCGTTTCTCCGTAGAGTTCAAAAGGTCTTCGCGCAGCTCCAAAAAAAGATGTTTTTTTTTTTTTTTTTTTTTTTTTTTTTGGCGATTTAGGGGCCAATTTTTCTCTCTTTCCCCTTCTCTCTTCCTTTCTCTTCTTCTCTCTTCCTTTCTCTCTCTCTCTCTCTCTTTTCTTTTTGCTTCCGTGTTGATGGCATTTGTTTACATAGTTACCATGGAAGTACAATGCATGCATGACATGTGTTTTACTGTGCATATCGTAATTCTATTTTTGTGCACTGTGCATTCGAAGGTTTAATTTGAGGTGTTAAATGTTCTGATTTAGTTAAACTACTTAGAAAAGTGCCGATGAAATAAATCGGACTCGAGGCTAATGGTATGTAGGTCGTCATATAGGAAAACATGGACTGGACTCAAAGCGACCTGACTGCGGATCCTAAGATTGTTGCAGGCTCAGTAAGAAGATTCCTGAATGAAACAAGCTTCCATGTGGGTTATATTAAATGCAGCTATGATAAATAAAATGATCTACATGCATTTTAAGAAGAAAACAAGATAATTAAAGCGTGGAATAGTTTATTTCATACATTTATATTGGTTTAACACCCCCCCCCCCCTTTCATATATTCTGTATTTCTCGTATTTTGGATGACCTTGACCTTTGACCTTGACCTAATTTTCAAGGTCAAAGTTTCTAAAGTAGTCGAAGACACTGTCGAAGGTTTCGCATCTCTACGGTCAATGGTTTCGGAGGAGTAGCGATAACAAGGTTTTTCGCACAAGGGGCAAGAACTTTTTAATGCGTCAGGCTTAGGGGTTGAAAAGTGAAATCTGAAAATAGTTTTAAAAGGACATATGATGTATTTAATGTTATGTAATATATGTTGTAAGACAAAAGAGATTTTAAAAGAGCTATATTTCTCATATTTAGAGTGACCTTGACCTTTGACCTTGAACAGATTTTGAAGGTCAAATGATGAAGAATCCAATGCAGTTGGTTTCGTGTCTCTACGATTAATCGTTTAAATTTTTTTCATTATACATAAAGAACAAAAACTTTCAGGGGGCAATTACTCTTCAAAGTGCTCGATCTATCATTTCGCAATACCAAGATTGAAAAGTATTCTTAAGTAGTCGAAGACATCGGTGAAGGTTTCGTAACTCTAGGGTTTACGGTTTCGGAGGAGTAGCGATAACAAGGATTTATTGCGAAAGGGGTTATAACTCCTCGAGGGTTCAAAGTTCATATACGCAGGGTCAACTGCAAAAATCTTTTACCAAGTACATTCTTATGGACCATGAATCTTTTCGATAAATCTTGAAACTCAAAAACACGCGGCGGAAAAATAATAATAATAATAAACAGAACAATTTCAATAGGACTTTCCACAGAAAGGTGGAAAGCCCTAATAAAATGAAAGAGACATCAAAAGCACTGACTTTTTCATGTTTTGAATGACCTTGACCTTTGACCTTGACCTAAATTTCAAGGTCAAAGTCCCTAAAGTAGTCGAAGACGCTGTCGAAGGATTCGCATCTCTACGGTCAATGGTTTCGGAGGAGTAGCGATAACAAGGTTTTTCGCACAAGGGGCCAGAACTTTTTAATGCGTCAGGCTTAGGGGTTGAAAAGTGAAATCTGAAAATAGTTTTAAAAGGACATATGATGTATTTAATGTTATGTAATATATGTTGTAAGACAAAAGAGATATAAAAAGAGCTATATTTCTCATATTTAGAGTGACCTTGACCTTTGACCTTGAACAGATTTTGAAGGTCAGATGATGAAGAATCCAATGCAGTTGGTTTCGTGTCTCTACGATTAATCGGTTTCATTATTTTCATTATACGTAAAAGAACAAAAACTTTCAGGGGGCAATAACTCATCATTGTGCTCCAACTATCATTTCACAATGAAAGATTGAAAAGTCTTCTCAAGTAGTCGAAGACATCGGTGAAGGTTTCGTAACTCTAGGGTTTACGGTTTCAGAGGAGTAGCGATAACAAGCTTTTATTGCGAAAGGGTTCATAACTCTTTGAGGGGTCAAAGTTCATATACGCAGGGTCAACTGCAAAAATCTTTTACGGAGTACATTCTTATGAAGTATAAATCTTTTCGATAGATCTTGAAACTCAAAATCACACGGCGGAAAAATAATAAAAAATAATAATAATAAGAAACAGAAGAATATCAATAGGTCTTTCCACAGAAAGGTGGAAAGACCTAATAATAATAATAATAATAATAAACATAAGCATTTCAAGAGGTCTTTCCACAGAAAGGTGGAAAGACCTAATAATAAGAAACAGAAGAAAACCAATAGGTCTTTCCACAGAAAGGTGGAAAGACCTAATAAAACACTAGTAGACTAATTGTTCACAGAACAATTAGAGGTCTTTCCACCTTTTTAAGTGTTTCCATGTAATTTGGGCTGTAAAAAAAGAAGAAAAATGCCAAAAAAAAAAAAAAAAAAAAAAAGTTCTTCCAGCAGGGATCGAACTCATAACCCTTAGCTTGAGAGGCAGGCGCGCTAACCACTACGCCACGAATTCCAATGAAGATGTATGCAGTAAACTACCTATTTAGGAATCAAAAATTGTTGTACAATGTAGTTATCGGAATTAAATAGTTTTGAGAAACATGTTTCCATATCATTTGGCTTTCAAAAGAACAAAAGAAAGAAGAAGAAAAATACAAGAAAATAAATAAACTCAAAAATTCGTCTTTTGCTATAGATTTATAGTCGGGCTCGTTTCTCCGTAGAGTTCAAAAGGTCTTCGCGCAGCTCCAAAAAAAGATGTTTTTTTTTTTTTTTTTTTTTTTTTTTTTGGCGATTTAGGGGCCAATTTTTCTCTCTTTCCCCTTCTCTCTTCCTTTCTCTTCTTCTCTCTTCCTTTCTCTCTCTCTCTCTCTCTTTTCTTTTTGCTTCCGTGTTGATGGCATTTGTTTACATAGTTACCATGGAAGTACAATGCATGCATGACATGTGTTTTACTGTGCATATCGTAATTCTATTTTTGTGCACTGTGCATTCGAAGGTTTAATTTGAGGTGTTAAATGTTCTGATTTAGTTAAACTACTTAGAAAAGTGCCGATGAAATAAATCGGACTCGAGGCTAATGGTATGTAGGTCGTCATATAGGAAAACATGGACTGGACTCAAAGCGACCTGACTGCGGATCCTAAGATTGTTGCAGGCTCAGTAAGAAGATTCCTGAATGAAACAAGCTTCCATGTGGGTTATATTAAATGCAGCTATGATAAATAAAATGATCTACATGCATTTTAAGAAGAAAACAAGATAATTAAAGCGTGGAATAGTTTATTTCATACATTTATATTGGTTTAACACCCCCCCCCCCCTTTCATATATTCTGTATTTCTCGTATTTTGGATGACCTTGACCTTTGACCTTGACCTAATTTTCAAGGTCAAAGTTTCTAAAGTAGTCGAAGACACTGTCGAAGGTTTCGCATCTCTACGGTCAATGGTTTCGGAGGAGTAGCGATAACAAGGTTTTTCGCACAAGGGGCAAGAACTTTTTAATGCGTCAGGCTTAGGGGTTGAAAAGTGAAATCTGAAAATAGTTTTAAAAGGACATATGATGTATTTAATGTTATGTAATATATGTTGTAAGACAAAAGAGATTTTAAAAGAGCTATATTTCTCATATTTAGAGTGACCTTGACCTTTGACCTTGAACAGATTTTGAAGGTCAAATGATGAAGAATCCAATGCAGTTGGTTTCGTGTCTCTACGATTAATCGTTTAAATTTTTTTCATTATACATAAAGAACAAAAACTTTCAGGGGGCAATTACTCTTCAAAGTGCTCGATCTATCATTTCGCAATACCAAGATTGAAAAGTATTCTTAAGTAGTCGAAGACATCGGTGAAGGTTTCGTAACTCTAGGGTTTACGGTTTCGGAGGAGTAGCGATAACAAGGATTTATTGCGAAAGGGGTTATAACTCCTCGAGGGTTCAAAGTTCATATACGCAGGGTCAACTGCAAAAATCTTTTACCAAGTACATTCTTATGGACCATGAATCTTTTCGATAAATCTTGAAACTCAAAAACACGCGGCGGAAAAATAATAATAATAATAAACAGAACAATTTCAATAGGACTTTCCACAGAAAGGTGGAAAGCCCTAATAAAATGAAAGAGACATCAAAAGCACTGACTTTTTCATGTTTTGAATGACCTTGACCTTTGACCTTGACCTAAATTTCAAGGTCAAAGTCCCTAAAGTAGTCGAAGACGCTGTCGAAGGATTCGCATCTCTACGGTCAATGGTTTCGGAGGAGTAGCGATAACAAGGTTTTTCGCACAAGGGGCCAGAACTTTTTAATGCGTCAGGCTTAGGGGTTGAAAAGTGAAATCTGAAAATAGTTTTAAAAGGACATATGATGTATTTAATGTTATGTAATATATGTTGTAAGACAAAAGAGATATAAAAAGAGCTATATTTCTCATATTTAGAGTGACCTTGACCTTTGACCTTGAACAGATTTTGAAGGTCAGATGATGAAGAATCCAATGCAGTTGGTTTCGTGTCTCTACGATTAATCGGTTTCATTATTTTCATTATACGTAAAAGAACAAAAACTTTCAGGGGGCAATAACTCATCATTGTGCTCCAACTATCATTTCACAATGAAAGATTGAAAAGTCTTCTCAAGTAGTCGAAGACATCGGTGAAGGTTTCGTAACTCTAGGGTTTACGGTTTCAGAGGAGTAGCGATAACAAGCTTTTATTGCGAAAGGGTTCATAACTCTTTGAGGGGTCAAAGTTCATATACGCAGGGTCAACTGCAAAAATCTTTTACGGAGTACATTCTTATGAAGTATAAATCTTTTCGATAGATCTTGAAACTCAAAATCACACGGCGGAAAAATAATAAAAAATAATAATAATAAGAAACAGAAGAATATCAATAGGTCTTTCCACAGAAAGGTGGAAAGACCTAATAATAATAATAATAATAATAAACATAAGCATTTCAAGAGGTCTTTCCACAGAAAGGTGGAAAGACCTAATAATAAGAAACAGAAGAAAACCAATAGGTCTTTCCACAGAAAGGTGGAAAGACCTAATAAAACACTAGTAGACTAATTGTTCACAGAACAATTAGAGGTCTTTCCACCTTTTTAAGTGTTTCCATGTAATTTGGGCTGTAAAAAAAGAAGAAAAATGCCAAAAAAAAAAAAAAAAAAAAAAAGTTCTTCCAGCAGGGATCGAACTCATAACCCTTAGCTTGAGAGGCAGGCGCGCTAACCACTACGCCACGAATTCCAATGAAGATGTATGCAGTAAACTACCTATTTAGGAATCAAAAATTGTTGTACAATGTAGTTATCGGAATTAAATAGTTTTGAGAAACATGTTTCCATATCATTTGGCTTTCAAAAGAACAAAAGAAAGAAGAAGAAAAATACAAGAAAATAAATAAACTCAAAAATTCGTCTTTTGCTATAGATTTATAGTCGGGCTCGTTTCTCCGTAGAGTTCAAAAGGTCTTCGCGCAGCTCCAAAAAAAGATGTTTTTTTTTTTTTTTTTTTTTTTTTTTTTGGCGATTTAGGGGCCAATTTTTCTCTCTTTCCCCTTCTCTCTTCCTTTCTCTTCTTCTCTCTTCCTTTCTCTCTCTCTCTCTCTCTTTTCTTTTTGCTTCCGTGTTGATGGCATTTGTTTACATAGTTACCATGGAAGTACAATGCATGCATGACATGTGTTTTACTGTGCATATCGTAATTCTATTTTTGTGCACTGTGCATTCGAAGGTTTAATTTGAGGTGTTAAATGTTCTGATTTAGTTAAACTACTTAGAAAAGTGCCGATGAAATAAATCGGACTCGAGGCTAATGGTATGTAGGTCGTCATATAGGAAAACATGGACTGGACTCAAAGCGACCTGACTGCGGATCCTAAGATTGTTGCAGGCTCAGTAAGAAGATTCCTGAATGAAACAAGCTTCCATGTGGGTTATATTAAATGCAGCTATGATAAATAAAATGATCTACATGCATTTTAAGAAGAAAACAAGATAATTAAAGCGTGGAATAGTTTATTTCATACATTTATATTGGTTTAACACCCCCCCCCCCCTTTCATATATTCTGTATTTCTCGTATTTTGGATGACCTTGACCTTTGACCTTGACCTAATTTTCAAGGTCAAAGTTTCTAAAGTAGTCGAAGACACTGTCGAAGGTTTCGCATCTCTACGGTCAATGGTTTCGGAGGAGTAGCGATAACAAGGTTTTTCGCACAAGGGGCAAGAACTTTTTAATGCGTCAGGCTTAGGGGTTGAAAAGTGAAATCTGAAAATAGTTTTAAAAGGACATATGATGTATTTAATGTTATGTAATATATGTTGTAAGACAAAAGAGATTTTAAAAGAGCTATATTTCTCATATTTAGAGTGACCTTGACCTTTGACCTTGAACAGATTTTGAAGGTCAAATGATGAAGAATCCAATGCAGTTGGTTTCGTGTCTCTACGATTAATCGTTTAAATTTTTTTCATTATACATAAAGAACAAAAACTTTCAGGGGGCAATTACTCTTCAAAGTGCTCGATCTATCATTTCGCAATACCAAGATTGAAAAGTATTCTTAAGTAGTCGAAGACATCGGTGAAGGTTTCGTAACTCTAGGGTTTACGGTTTCGGAGGAGTAGCGATAACAAGGATTTATTGCGAAAGGGGTTATAACTCCTCGAGGGTTCAAAGTTCATATACGCAGGGTCAACTGCAAAAATCTTTTACCAAGTACATTCTTATGGACCATGAATCTTTTCGATAAATCTTGAAACTCAAAAACACGCGGCGGAAAAATAATAATAATAATAAACAGAACAATTTCAATAGGACTTTCCACAGAAAGGTGGAAAGCCCTAATAAAATGAAAGAGACATCAAAAGCACTGACTTTTTCATGTTTTGAATGACCTTGACCTTTGACCTTGACCTAAATTTCAAGGTCAAAGTCCCTAAAGTAGTCGAAGACGCTGTCGAAGGATTCGCATCTCTACGGTCAATGGTTTCGGAGGAGTAGCGATAACAAGGTTTTTCGCACAAGGGGCCAGAACTTTTTAATGCGTCAGGCTTAGGGGTTGAAAAGTGAAATCTGAAAATAGTTTTAAAAGGACATATGATGTATTTAATGTTATGTAATATATGTTGTAAGACAAAAGAGATATAAAAAGAGCTATATTTCTCATATTTAGAGTGACCTTGACCTTTGACCTTGAACAGATTTTGAAGGTCAGATGATGAAGAATCCAATGCAGTTGGTTTCGTGTCTCTACGATTAATCGGTTTCATTATTTTCATTATGCGTAAAAGAACAAAAACTTTCAGGGGGCAATAACTCATCATTGTGCTCCAACTATCATTTCACAATGAAAGATTGAAAAGTCTTCTCAAGTAGTCGAAGACATCGGTGAAGGTTTCGTAACTCTAGGGTTTACGGTTTCAGAGGAGTAGCGATAACAAGCTTTTATTGCGAAAGGGTTCATAACTCTTTGAGGGGTCAAAGTTCATATACGCAGGGTCAACTGCAAAAATCTTTTACGGAGTACATTCTTATGAAGTATAAATCTTTTCGATAGATCTTGAAACTCAAAATCACACGGCGGAAAAATAATAAAAAATAATAATAATAAGAAACAGAAGAATATCAATAGGTCTTTCCACAGAAAGGTGGAAAGACCTAATAATAATAATAATAATAATAAACATAAGCATTTCAAGAGGTCTTTCCACAGAAAGGTGGAAAGACCTAATAATAAGAAACAGAAGAAAACCAATAGGTCTTTCCACAGAAAGGTGGAAAGACCTAATAAAACACTAGTAGACTAATTGTTCACAGAACAATTAGAGGTCTTTCCACCTTTTTAAGTGTTTCCATGTAATTTGGGCTGTAAAAAAAGAAGAAAAATGCCAAAAAAAAAAAAAAAAAAAAAAAGTTCTTCCAGCAGGGATCGAACTCATAACCCTTAGCTTGAGAGGCAGGCGCGCTAACCACTACGCCACGAATTCCAATGAAGATGTATGCAGTAAACTACCTATTTAGGAATCAAAAATTGTTGTACAATGTAGTTATCGGAATTAAATAGTTTTGAGAAACATGTTTCCATATCATTTGGCTTTCAAAAGAACAAAAGAAAGAAGAAGAAAAATACAAGAAAATAAATAAACTCAAAAATTCGTCTTTTGCTATAGATTTATAGTCGGGCTCGTTTCTCCGTAGAGTTCAAAAGGTCTTCGCGCAGCTCCAAAAAAAGATGTTTTTTTTTTTTTTTTTTTTTTTTTTTTTGGCGATTTAGGGGCCAATTTTTCTCTCTTTCCCCTTCTCTCTTCCTTTCTCTTCTTCTCTCTTCCTTTCTCTCTCTCTCTCTCTCTTTTCTTTTTGCTTCCGTGTTGATGGCATTTGTTTACATAGTTACCATGGAAGTACAATGCATGCATGACATGTGTTTTACTGTGCATATCGTAATTCTATTTTTGTGCACTGTGCATTCGAAGGTTTAATTTGAGGTGTTAAATGTTCTGATTTAGTTAAACTACTTAGAAAAGTGCCGATGAAATAAATCGGACTCGAGGCTAATGGTATGTAGGTCGTCATATAGGAAAACATGGACTGGACTCAAAGCGACCTGACTGCGGATCCTAAGATTGTTGCAGGCTCAGTAAGAAGATTCCTGAATGAAACAAGCTTCCATGTGGGTTATATTAAATGCAGCTATGATAAATAAAATGATCTACATGCATTTTAAGAAGAAAACAAGATAATTAAAGCGTGGAATAGTTTATTTCATACATTTATATTGGTTTAACACCCCCCCCCCCCCTTTCATATATTCTGTATTTCTCGTATTTTGGATGACCTTGACCTTTGACCTTGACCTAATTTTCAAGGTCAAAGTTTCTAAAGTAGTCGAAGACACTGTCGAAGGTTTCGCATCTCTACGGTCAATGGTTTCGGAGGAGTAGCGATAACAAGGTTTTTCGCACAAGGGGCAAGAACTTTTTAATGCGTCAGGCTTAGGGGTTGAAAAGTGAAATCTGAAAATAGTTTTAAAAGGACATATGATGTATTTAATGTTATGTAATATATGTTGTAAGACAAAAGAGATTTTAAAAGAGCTATATTTCTCATATTTAGAGTGACCTTGACCTTTGACCTTGAACAGATTTTGAAGGTCAAATGATGAAGAATCCAATGCAGTTGGTTTCGTGTCTCTACGATTAATCGTTTAAATTTTTTTCATTATACATAAAGAACAAAAACTTTCAGGGGGCAATTACTCTTCAAAGTGCTCGATCTATCATTTCGCAATACCAAGATTGAAAAGTATTCTTAAGTAGTCGAAGACATCGGTGAAGGTTTCGTAACTCTAGGGTTTACGGTTTCGGAGGAGTAGCGATAACAAGGATTTATTGCGAAAGGGGTTATAACTCCTCGAGGGTTCAAAGTTCATATACGCAGGGTCAACTGCAAAAATCTTTTACCAAGTACATTCTTATGGACCATGAATCTTTTCGATAAATCTTGAAACTCAAAAACACGCGGCGGAAAAATAATAATAATAATAAACAGAACAATTTCAATAGGACTTTCCACAGAAAGGTGGAAAGCCCTAATAAAATGAAAGAGACATCAAAAGCACTGACTTTTTCATGTTTTGAATGACCTTGACCTTTGACCTTGACCTAAATTTCAAGGTCAAAGTCCCTAAAGTAGTCGAAGACGCTGTCGAAGGATTCGCATCTCTACGGTCAATGGTTTCGGAGGAGTAGCGATAACAAGGTTTTTCGCACAAGGGGCCAGAACTTTTTAATGCGTCAGGCTTAGGGGTTGAAAAGTGAAATCTGAAAATAGTTTTAAAAGGACATATGATGTATTTAATGTTATGTAATATATGTTGTAAGACAAAAGAGATATAAAAAGAGCTATATTTCTCATATTTAGAGTGACCTTGACCTTTGACCTTGAACAGATTTTGAAGGTCAGATGATGAAGAATCCAATGCAGTTGGTTTCGTGTCTCTACGATTAATCGGTTTCATTATTTTCATTATGCGTAAAAGAACAAAAACTTTCAGGGGGCAATAACTCATCATTGTGCTCCAACTATCATTTCACAATGAAAGATTGAAAAGTCTTCTCAAGTAGTCGAAGACATCGGTGAAGGTTTCGTAACTCTAGGGTTTACGGTTTCAGAGGAGTAGCGATAACAAGCTTTTATTGCGAAAGGGTTCATAACTCTTTGAGGGGTCAAAGTTCATATACGCAGGGTCAACTGCAAAAATCTTTTACGGAGTACATTCTTATGAAGTATAAATCTTTTCGATAGATCTTGAAACTCAAAATCACACGGCGGAAAAATAATAAAAAATAATAATAATAAGAAACAGAAGAATATCAATAGGTCTTTCCACAGAAAGGTGGAAAGACCTAATAATAATAATAATAATAATAAACATAAGCATTTCAAGAGGTCTTTCCACAGAAAGGTGGAAAGACCTAATAATAAGAAACAGAAGAAAACCAATAGGTCTTTCCACAGAAAGGTGGAAAGACCTAATAAAACACTAGTAGACTAATTGTTCACAGAACAATTAGAGGTCTTTCCACCTTTTTAAGTGTTTCCATGTAATTTGGGCTGTAAAAAAAGAAGAAAAATGCCAAAAAAAAAAAAAAAAAAAAAAAGTTCTTCCAGCAGGGATCGAACTCATAACCCTTAGCTTGAGAGGCAGGCGCGCTAACCACTACGCCACGAATTCCAATGAAGATGTATGCAGTAAACTACCTATTTAGGAATCAAAAATTGTTGTACAATGTAGTTATCGGAATTAAATAGTTTTGAGAAACATGTTTCCATATCATTTGGCTTTCAAAAGAACAAAAGAAAGAAGAAGAAAAATACAAGAAAATAAATAAACTCAAAAATTCGTCTTTTGCTATAGATTTATAGTCGGGCTCGTTTCTCCGTAGAGTTCAAAAGGTCTTCGCGCAGCTCCAAAAAAAGATGTTTTTTTTTTTTTTTTTTTTTTTTTTTTTGGCGATTTAGGGGCCAATTTTTCTCTCTTTCCCCTTCTCTCTTCCTTTCTCTTCTTCTCTCTTCCTTTCTCTCTCTCTCTCTCTCTTTTCTTTTTGCTTCCGTGTTGATGGCATTTGTTTACATAGTTACCATGGAAGTACAATGCATGCATGACATGTGTTTTACTGTGCATATCGTAATTCTATTTTTGTGCACTGTGCATTCGAAGGTTTAATTTGAGGTGTTAAATGTTCTGATTTAGTTAAACTACTTAGAAAAGTGCCGATGAAATAAATCGGACTCGAGGCTAATGGTATGTAGGTCGTCATATAGGAAAACATGGACTGGACTCAAAGCGACCTGACTGCGGATCCTAAGATTGTTGCAGGCTCAGTAAGAAGATTCCTGAATGAAACAAGCTTCCATGTGGGTTATATTAAATGCAGCTATGATAAATAAAATGATCTACATGCATTTTAAGAAGAAAACAAGATAATTAAAGCGTGGAATAGTTTATTTCATACATTTATATTGGTTTAACACCCCCCCCCCCCTTTCATATATTCTGTATTTCTCGTATTTTGGATGACCTTGACCTTTGACCTTGACCTAATTTTCAAGGTCAAAGTTTCTAAAGTAGTCGAAGACACTGTCGAAGGTTTCGCATCTCTACGGTCAATGGTTTCGGAGGAGTAGCGATAACAAGGTTTTTCGCACAAGGGGCAAGAACTTTTTAATGCGTCAGGCTTAGGGGTTGAAAAGTGAAATCTGAAAATAGTTTTAAAAGGACATATGATGTATTTAATGTTATGTAATATATGTTGTAAGACAAAAGAGATTTTAAAAGAGCTATATTTCTCATATTTAGAGTGACCTTGACCTTTGACCTTGAACAGATTTTGAAGGTCAAATGATGAAGAATCCAATGCAGTTGGTTTCGTGTCTCTACGATTAATCGTTTAAATTTTTTTCATTATACATAAAGAACAAAAACTTTCAGGGGGCAATTACTCTTCAAAGTGCTCGATCTATCATTTCGCAATACCAAGATTGAAAAGTATTCTTAAGTAGTCGAAGACATCGGTGAAGGTTTCGTAACTCTAGGGTTTACGGTTTCGGAGGAGTAGCGATAACAAGGATTTATTGCGAAAGGGGTTATAACTCCTCGAGGGTTCAAAGTTCATATACGCAGGGTCAACTGCAAAAATCTTTTACCAAGTACATTCTTATGGACCATGAATCTTTTCGATAAATCTTGAAACTCAAAAACACGCGGCGGAAAAATAATAATAATAATAAACAGAACAATTTCAATAGGACTTTCCACAGAAAGGTGGAAAGCCCTAATAAAATGAAAGAGACATCAAAAGCACTGACTTTTTCATGTTTTGAATGACCTTGACCTTTGACCTTGACCTAAATTTCAAGGTCAAAGTCCCTAAAGTAGTCGAAGACGCTGTCGAAGGATTCGCATCTCTACGGTCAATGGTTTCGGAGGAGTAGCGATAACAAGGTTTTTCGCACAAGGGGCCAGAACTTTTTAATGCGTCAGGCTTAGGGGTTGAAAAGTGAAATCTGAAAATAGTTTTAAAAGGACATATGATGTATTTAATGTTATGTAATATATGTTGTAAGACAAAAGAGATATAAAAAGAGCTATATTTCTCATATTTAGAGTGACCTTGACCTTTGACCTTGAACAGATTTTGAAGGTCAGATGATGAAGAATCCAATGCAGTTGGTTTCGTGTCTCTACGATTAATCGGTTTCATTATTTTCATTATACGTAAAAGAACAAAAACTTTCAGGGGGCAATAACTCATCATTGTGCTCCAACTATCATTTCACAATGAAAGATTGAAAAGTCTTCTCAAGTAGTCGAAGACATCGGTGAAGGTTTCGTAACTCTAGGGTTTACGGTTTCAGAGGAGTAGCGATAACAAGCTTTTATTGCGAAAGGGTTCATAACTCTTTGAGGGGTCAAAGTTCATATACGCAGGGTCAACTGCAAAAATCTTTTACGGAGTACATTCTTATGAAGTATAAATCTTTTCGATAGATCTTGAAACTCAAAATCACACGGCGGAAAAATAATAAAAAATAATAATAATAAGAAACAGAAGAATATCAATAGGTCTTTCCACAGAAAGGTGGAAAGACCTAATAATAATAATAATAATAATAAACATAAGCATTTCAAGAGGTCTTTCCACAGAAAGGTGGAAAGACCTAATAATAAGAAACAGAAGAAAACCAATAGGTCTTTCCACAGAAAGGTGGAAAGACCTAATAAAACACTAGTAGACTAATTGTTCACAGAACAATTAGAGGTCTTTCCACCTTTTTAAGTGTTTCCATGTAATTTGGGCTGTAAAAAAAGAAGAAAAATGCCAAAAAAAAAAAAAAAAAAAAAAAGTTCTTCCAGCAGGGATCGAACTCATAACCCTTAGCTTGAGAGGCAGGCGCGCTAACCACTACGCCACGAATTCCAATGAAGATGTATGCAGTAAACTACCTATTTAGGAATCAAAAATTGTTGTACAATGTAGTTATCGGAATTAAATAGTTTTGAGAAACATGTTTCCATATCATTTGGCTTTCAAAAGAACAAAAGAAAGAAGAAGAAAAATACAAGAAAATAAATAAACTCAAAAATTCGTCTTTTGCTATAGATTTATAGTCGGGCTCGTTTCTCCGTAGAGTTCAAAAGGTCTTCGCGCAGCTCCAAAAAAAGATGTTTTTTTTTTTTTTTTTTTTTTTTTTTTTGGCGATTTAGGGGCCAATTTTTCTCTCTTTCCCCTTCTCTCTTCCTTTCTCTTCTTCTCTCTTCCTTTCTCTCTCTCTCTCTCTCTTTTCTTTTTGCTTCCGTGTTGATGGCATTTGTTTACATAGTTACCATGGAAGTACAATGCATGCATGACATGTGTTTTACTGTGCATATCGTAATTCTATTTTTGTGCACTGTGCATTCGAAGGTTTAATTTGAGGTGTTAAATGTTCTGATTTAGTTAAACTACTTAGAAAAGTGCCGATGAAATAAATCGGACTCGAGGCTAATGGTATGTAGGTCGTCATATAGGAAAACATGGACTGGACTCAAAGCGACCTGACTGCGGATCCTAAGATTGTTGCAGGCTCAGTAAGAAGATTCCTGAATGAAACAAGCTTCCATGTGGGTTATATTAAATGCAGCTATGATAAATAAAATGATCTACATGCATTTTAAGAAGAAAACAAGATAATTAAAGCGTGGAATAGTTTATTTCATACATTTATATTGGTTTAACACCCCCCCCCCCCTTTCATATATTCTGTATTTCTCGTATTTTGGATGACCTTGACCTTTGACCTTGACCTAATTTTCAAGGTCAAAGTTTCTAAAGTAGTCGAAGACACTGTCGAAGGTTTCGCATCTCTACGGTCAATGGTTTCGGAGGAGTAGCGATAACAAGGTTTTTCGCACAAGGGGCAAGAACTTTTTAATGCGTCAGGCTTAGGGGTTGAAAAGTGAAATCTGAAAATAGTTTTAAAAGGACATATGATGTATTTAATGTTATGTAATATATGTTGTAAGACAAAAGAGATTTTAAAAGAGCTATATTTCTCATATTTAGAGTGACCTTGACCTTTGACCTTGAACAGATTTTGAAGGTCAAATGATGAAGAATCCAATGCAGTTGGTTTCGTGTCTCTACGATTAATCGTTTAAATTTTTTTCATTATACATAAAGAACAAAAACTTTCAGGGGGCAATTACTCTTCAAAGTGCTCGATCTATCATTTCGCAATACCAAGATTGAAAAGTATTCTTAAGTAGTCGAAGACATCGGTGAAGGTTTCGTAACTCTAGGGTTTACGGTTTCGGAGGAGTAGCGATAACAAGGATTTATTGCGAAAGGGGTTATAACTCCTCGAGGGTTCAAAGTTCATATACGCAGGGTCAACTGCAAAAATCTTTTACCAAGTACATTCTTATGGACCATGAATCTTTTCGATAAATCTTGAAACTCAAAAACACGCGGCGGAAAAATAATAATAATAATAAACAGAACAATTTCAATAGGACTTTCCACAGAAAGGTGGAAAGCCCTAATAAAATGAAAGAGACATCAAAAGCACTGACTTTTTCATGTTTTGAATGACCTTGACCTTTGACCTTGACCTAAATTTCAAGGTCAAAGTCCCTAAAGTAGTCGAAGACGCTGTCGAAGGATTCGCATCTCTACGGTCAATGGTTTCGGAGGAGTAGCGATAACAAGGTTTTTCGCACAAGGGGCCAGAACTTTTTAATGCGTCAGGCTTAGGGGTTGAAAAGTGAAATCTGAAAATAGTTTTAAAAGGACATATGATGTATTTAATGTTATGTAATATATGTTGTAAGACAAAAGAGATATAAAAAGAGCTATATTTCTCATATTTAGAGTGACCTTGACCTTTGACCTTGAACAGATTTTGAAGGTCAGATGATGAAGAATCCAATGCAGTTGGTTTCGTGTCTCTACGATTAATCGGTTTCATTATTTTCATTATACGTAAAAGAACAAAAACTTTCAGGGGGCAATAACTCATCATTGTGCTCCAACTATCATTTCACAATGAAAGATTGAAAAGTCTTCTCAAGTAGTCGAAGACATCGGTGAAGGTTTCGTAACTCTAGGGTTTACGGTTTCAGAGGAGTAGCGATAACAAGCTTTTATTGCGAAAGGGTTCATAACTCTTTGAGGGGTCAAAGTTCATATACGCAGGGTCAACTGCAAAAATCTTTTACGGAGTACATTCTTATGAAGTATAAATCTTTTCGATAGATCTTGAAACTCAAAATCACACGGCGGAAAAATAATAAAAAATAATAATAATAAGAAACAGAAGAATATCAATAGGTCTTTCCACAGAAAGGTGGAAAGACCTAATAATAATAATAATAATAATAAACATAAGCATTTCAAGAGGTCTTTCCACAGAAAGGTGGAAAGACCTAATAATAAGAAACAGAAGAAAACCAATAGGTCTTTCCACAGAAAGGTGGAAAGACCTAATAAAACACTAGTAGACTAATTGTTCACAGAACAATTAGAGGTCTTTCCACCTTTTTAAGTGTTTCCATGTAATTTGGGCTGTAAAAAAAGAAGAAAAATGCCAAAAAAAAAAAAAAAAAAAAAAAGTTCTTCCAGCAGGGATCGAACTCATAACCCTTAGCTTGAGAGGCAGGCGCGCTAACCACTACGCCACGAATTCCAATGAAGATGTATGCAGTAAACTACCTATTTAGGAATTTTAAAAAAATTGTTGTACAACATAGTTATCGGAATTGAATAGTTTTGAGAAACATGTTTCCATATCATTTGGCTTTCAAAAGAACAAAAGAAAGAAGAAGAAAAATACAAGAAAATAAATAAACTCAAAAATTCGTCTTTTGCTATAGATTTATAGTCGGGCTCGTTTCTCCGTAGAGTTCAAAAGGTCTTCGCGCAGCTCCAAAAAAAGATGTTTTTTTTTTTTTTTTTTTTTTTTTTTTTTGGCGATTTAGGGGCCAATTTTTCTCTCTTTCCCCTTCTCTCTTCCTTTCTCTTCTTCTCTCTTCCTTTCTCTCTCTCTCTCTCTCTTTTCTTTTTGCTTCCGTGTTGATGGCATTTGTTTACATAGTTACCATGGAAGTACAATGCATGCATGACATGTGTTTTACTGTGCATATCGTAATTCTATTTTTGTGCACTGTGCATTCGAAGGTTTAATTTGAGGTGTTAAATGTTCTGATTTAGTTAAACTACTTAGAAAAGTGCCGATGAAATAAATCGGACTCGAGGCTAATGGTATGTAGGTCGTCATATAGGAAAACATGGACTGGACTCAAAGCGACCTGACTGCGGATCCTAAGATTGTTGCAGGCTCAGTAAGAAGATTCCTGAATGAAACAAGCTTCCATGTGGGTTATATTAAATGCAGCTATGATAAATAAAATGATCTACATGCATTTTAAGAAGAAAACAAGATAATTAAAGCGTGGAATAGTTTATTTCATACATTTATATTGGTTTAACACCCCCCCCCCCCTTTCATATATTCTGTATTTCTCGTATTTTGGATGACCTTGACCTTTGACCTTGACCTAATTTTCAAGGTCAAAGTTTCTAAAGTAGTCGAAGACACTGTCGAAGGTTTCGCATCTCTACGGTCAATGGTTTCGGAGGAGTAGCGATAACAAGGTTTTTCGCACAAGGGGCAAGAACTTTTTAATGCGTCAGGCTTAGGGGTTGAAAAGTGAAATCTGAAAATAGTTTTAAAAGGACATATGATGTATTTAATGTTATGTAATATATGTTGTAAGACAAAAGAGATTTTAAAAGAGCTATATTTCTCATATTTAGAGTGACCTTGACCTTTGACCTTGAACAGATTTTGAAGGTCAAATGATGAAGAATCCAATGCAGTTGGTTTCGTGTCTCTACGATTAATCGTTTAAATTTTTTTCATTATACATAAAGAACAAAAACTTTCAGGGGGCAATTACTCTTCAAAGTGCTCGATCTATCATTTCGCAATACCAAGATTGAAAAGTATTCTTAAGTAGTCGAAGACATCGGTGAAGGTTTCGTAACTCTAGGGTTTACGGTTTCGGAGGAGTAGCGATAACAAGGATTTATTGCGAAAGGGGTTATAACTCCTCGAGGGTTCAAAGTTCATATACGCAGGGTCAACTGCAAAAATCTTTTACCAAGTACATTCTTATGGACCATGAATCTTTTCGATAAATCTTGAAACTCAAAAACACGCGGCGGAAAAATAATAATAATAATAAACAGAACAATTTCAATAGGACTTTCCACAGAAAGGTGGAAAGCCCTAATAAAATGAAAGAGACATCAAAAGCACTGACTTTTTCATGTTTTGAATGACCTTGACCTTTGACCTTGACCTAAATTTCAAGGTCAAAGTCCCTAAAGTAGTCGAAGACGCTGTCGAAGGATTCGCATCTCTACGGTCAATGGTTTCGGAGGAGTAGCGATAACAAGGTTTTTCGCACAAGGGGCCAGAACTTTTTAATGCGTCAGGCTTAGGGGTTGAAAAGTGAAATCTGAAAATAGTTTTAAAAGGACATATGATGTATTTAATGTTATGTAATATATGTTGTAAGACAAAAGAGATATAAAAAGAGCTATATTTCTCATATTTAGAGTGACCTTGACCTTTGACCTTGAACAGATTTTGAAGGTCAGATGATGAAGAATCCAATGCAGTTGGTTTCGTGTCTCTACGATTAATCGGTTTCATTATTTTCATTATACGTAAAAGAACAAAAACTTTCAGGGGGCAATAACTCATCATTGTGCTCCAACTATCATTTCACAATGAAAGATTGAAAAGTCTTCTCAAGTAGTCGAAGACATCGGTGAAGGTTTCGTAACTCTAGGGTTTACGGTTTCAGAGGAGTAGCGATAACAAGCTTTTATTGCGAAAGGGTTCATAACTCTTTGAGGGGTCAAAGTTCATATACGCAGGGTCAACTGCAAAAATCTTTTACGGAGTACATTCTTATGAAGTATAAATCTTTTCGATAGATCTTGAAACTCAAAATCACACGGCGGAAAAATAATAAAAAATAATAATAATAAGAAACAGAAGAATATCAATAGGTCTTTCCACAGAAAGGTGGAAAGACCTAATAATAATAATAATAATAATAAACATAAGCATTTCAAGAGGTCTTTCCACAGAAAGGTGGAAAGACCTAATAATAAGAAACAGAAGAAAACCAATAGGTCTTTCCACAGAAAGGTGGAAAGACCTAATAAAACACTAGTAGACTAATTGTTCACAGAACAATTAGAGGTCTTTCCACCTTTTTAAGTGTTTCCATGTAATTTGGGCTGTAAAAAAAGAAGAAAAATGCCAAAAAAAAAAAAAAAAAAAAAAAGTTCTTCCAGCAGGGATCGAACTCATAACCCTTAGCTTGAGAGGCAGGCGCGCTAACCACTACGCCACGAATTCCAATGAAGATGTATGCAGTAAACTACCTATTTAGGAATTTTAAAAAAATTGTTGTACAACATAGTTATCGGAATTGAATAGTTTTGAGAAACATGTTTCCATATCATTTGGCTTTCAAAAGAACAAAAGAAAGAAGAAGAAAAATACAAGAAAATAAATAAACTCAAAAATTCGTCTTTTGCTATAGATTTATAGTCGGGCTCGTTTCTCCGTAGAGTTCAAAAGGTCTTCGCGCAGCTCCAAAAAAAGATGTTTTTTTTTTTTTTTTTTTTTTTTTTTTTTGGCGATTTAGGGGCCAATTTTTCTCTCTTTCCCCTTCTCTCTTCCTTTCTCTTCTTCTCTCTTCCTTTCTCTCTCTCTCTCTCTCTTTTCTTTTTGCTTCCGTGTTGATGGCATTTGTTTACATAGTTACCATGGAAGTACAATGCATGCATGACATGTGTTTTACTGTGCATATCGTAATTCTATTTTTGTGCACTGTGCATTCGAAGGTTTAATTTGAGGTGTTAAATGTTCTGATTTAGTTAAACTACTTAGAAAAGTGCCGATGAAATAAATCGGACTCGAGGCTAATGGTATGTAGGTCGTCATATAGGAAAACATGGACTGGACTCAAAGCGACCTGACTGCGGATCCTAAGATTGTTGCAGGCTCAGTAAGAAGATTCCTGAATGAAACAAGCTTCCATGTGGGTTATATTAAATGCAGCTATGATAAATAAAATGATCTACATGCATTTTAAGAAGAAAACAAGATAATTAAAGCGTGGAATAGTTTATTTCATACATTTATATTGGTTTAACACCCCCCCCCCCCTTTCATATATTCTGTATTTCTCGTATTTTGGATGACCTTGACCTTTGACCTTGACCTAATTTTCAAGGTCAAAGTTTCTAAAGTAGTCGAAGACACTGTCGAAGGTTTCGCATCTCTACGGTCAATGGTTTCGGAGGAGTAGCGATAACAAGGTTTTTCGCACAAGGGGCAAGAACTTTTTAATGCGTCAGGCTTAGGGGTTGAAAAGTGAAATCTGAAAATAGTTTTAAAAGGACATATGATGTATTTAATGTTATGTAATATATGTTGTAAGACAAAAGAGATTTTAAAAGAGCTATATTTCTCATATTTAGAGTGACCTTGACCTTTGACCTTGAACAGATTTTGAAGGTCAAATGATGAAGAATCCAATGCAGTTGGTTTCGTGTCTCTACGATTAATCGTTTAAATTTTTTTCATTATACATAAAGAACAAAAACTTTCAGGGGGCAATTACTCTTCAAAGTGCTCGATCTATCATTTCGCAATACCAAGATTGAAAAGTATTCTTAAGTAGTCGAAGACATCGGTGAAGGTTTCGTAACTCTAGGGTTTACGGTTTCGGAGGAGTAGCGATAACAAGGATTTATTGCGAAAGGGGTTATAACTCCTCGAGGGTTCAAAGTTCATATACGCAGGGTCAACTGCAAAAATCTTTTACCAAGTACATTCTTATGGACCATGAATCTTTTCGATAAATCTTGAAACTCAAAAACACGCGGCGGAAAAATAATAATAATAATAAACAGAACAATTTCAATAGGACTTTCCACAGAAAGGTGGAAAGCCCTAATAAAATGAAAGAGACATCAAAAGCACTGACTTTTTCATGTTTTGAATGACCT
>NW_026890096.1:0-13871 GCF_033153115.1 Saccostrea echinata
GTAGCCCTGTTTGCAGATGGAAAAAATCAGAAAATGCCGTGTAGGTACCCTGTTTTTTGGACTCGGCTAATGAGAGAGGTAATGTTTTATACTTCCTGCTAAATATTTTTTCATGAATTAATTTACCTGATTTTTTAAGATTTTTTTTCCTATATAGAAACATATAGTGAAAACAATTACCGGTGTGATACCTTGAAGGTGATTGTGTAAAATCATCTGCATCAATATAAAAGGCTGTTTTAATTTTTAAAAGGCATATTTCAACAAAATATGTCATTTTATGAACTTTCTGTGTGAAAGCACATATTTTAAAAATTAGAAGTAGAGTTGAATTGAATCTTTAGACATTTCTCTGAAAAATACTTATAATATATCATGTTTTACCCTCAAAACTTTAAATTATGACTTTCAAAGTAGGATTATGCATCTGACATGTAGAAAGAAGTTAGAAAATGTTGGTTTTTTATTTTAGATGACTTTAAACTATGTGCACCACCTGACCGCAGTCAATTATAGTGTCTACAGACTTTGCCGTAAAAGTACTTTAGGCTGATTTTTTCAAGAAAAGACTAATTCTGGGATTGCGAATGAGTTTTCAACAAAAGTGACAACTGCGATAAAATGTGAAGAAGTAAAACATTTTTTCACAGAGTGATAAATTTTACAGAGAGTGGATTTACTTTCATTTTATTCACCTGAAGTAATGCATGTATTACTGCAGTGGAGGAATATAAATAATGAAATGAGGTAAATTTGTCTAATAAAAATAATGCACAAGTAAAATTTATTTAGAATTTTTCAAAAATAAGAAGCTTATGACCAAAAAATGCATAAATACTGTCAGGGCATGAGAGTGAATACTTATTCAGAGTTCTAATCATGTAGCACACATGTAGTACAGAATGTCACTTAGCACCATGGTATGCCTGTTATGGTTCTCTGGACTTTTTGCATGCTTACGCAGCTGACATCCATGATTTTTCAGTTTGTCGGAGAATGTGTTTTGTCATGTTAGCACTTTTATGTAGGTTTTGACTCTCTCTTTTAAATTAAGTCTCAGTCAGGATGCTTATTTCAGCATGATTTGTTAAGCATATTAATATACTGAAATATTAATAAATTACAAAATAAAGTGATGAAGAAATTTGATACATTTACACAATCAAAATATCAGAATAACCATAATTCAGCTAATAAAGTGCCCTGTTTTTCTTATGTCACTTCCTATAAATTTTATCAGCAGTTTTTGTACACCCACCCACCCCCAAGAACCATGTAGGATGGCCTGATATTAGTCTTTTTGTTGCATTTTTTCACATTTGAAAGTGTTAAAACTCATAAAAATGTTTAAGATTTATATTTTGAAATTTAAATGTTGAATTTTTATGTAAATTTGGTGAAACCAAAAGCTGTAATCTTGAATTAATCATGCAAATTCATCAAACACCTTTGGAATTCCTGAGTAATTCAATGAAAAGAGGATAATTATGCATGTTCAATTGGAATTTCATGGCTAATTTGTGTCTGCAGAGAAAGCCAGTTACATAAATCCAAACAATAAATTACATCTGAATTGTTTCCTCCATTTTCTTATCATCAAAGCAAGTTTAATGGAGTGTCAGAGCTGTCCAGATTCTCCCTAGGTGCTGATATCATTTGGACTGCCCTGTGTTACAACACAGCTTTTAGATAAACTTCTGCACATCAGCTTGTAGACAAGTACCTAGGCTTTATTTGGAACATAAATTGACCAGATGCAGATTTTATTATCAGTCTAATATTTAACAATTTCTGTGAATTCTGTCATTCTTAGGAGGGCAAAATGCAATTTTGTTATGTAATAATTGCATAATGGTCTCAGACTTGTGAACTATTTTTTGTTTGTTGTGAAGAACAATGTATATACTCTCCACGGATAAGAAATTGTTTGCCAGACTTAGTCTATTAATGATGAAATTCTGCTTCAAAATATGCACACAAAAACTTCTGTCAGAGTGCTCTGTATGTATTCTTGACTGCTCTGGAGTAAGGGAGATAAATGCATATATCTCCAGCAATAAGGGGAATTAGATCACCAAACTTAAGGATGTTGGTGGCAGTTATTTAAGAAATCTCAGGTGCAAAAATGAAAAAAATCTGACAACTTCAAGGGTCCTTCAAGGTATCACACTGGTAATTGACCAATCAAAATGAACTTAGTCAATTGTAGTTCCATACATATAAAATTAATTTTTCTTTCTTTTGATAATTTTTTTAATTTTCTTCCAGGCTATTTTTACAACTTTGGTACCTGTGCCTATTAAATTTAATGTACTTTGTAAATAAATAAAGTTTTTTGACAGGAACTATTTTTTTCAGGGCATAGGAGGCTACTTCCTGGGGTGCACTGGAGCTGTTTATAAACACATTGAAAACACGTGGATTTGAGGGTAGCCCTGTTTGCAGATGGAAAAAATCAGAAAATGCCGTGTAGGTACCCTGTTTTTTGGACTCGGCTAATGAGAGAGGTAATGTTTTATACTTCCTGCTAAATATTTTTTCATGAATTAATTTACCTGATTTTTTAAGATTTTTTTTCCTATATAGAAACATATAGTGAAAACAATTACCGGTGTGATACCTTGAAGGTGATTGTGTAAAATCATCTGCATCAATATAAAAGGCTGTTTTAATTTTTAAAAGGCATATTTCAACAAAATATGTCATTTTATGAACTTTCTGTGTGAAAGCACATATTTTAAAAATTAGAAGTAGAGTTGAATTGAATCTTTAGACATTTCTCTGAAAAATACTTATAATATATCATGTTTTACCCTCAAAACTTTAAATTATGACTTTCAAAGTAGGATTATGCATCTGACATGTAGAAAGAAGTTAGAAAATGTTGGTTTTTTATTTTAGATGACTTTAAACTATGTGCACCACCTGACCGCAGTCAATTATAGTGTCTACAGACTTTGCCGTAAAAGTACTTTAGGCTGATTTTTTCAAGAAAAGACTAATTCTGGGATTGCGAATGAGTTTTCAACAAAAGTGACAACTGCGATAAAATGTGAAGAAGTAAAACATTTTTTCACAGAGTGATAAATTTTACAGAGAGTGGATTTACTTTCATTTTATTCACCTGAAGTAATGCATGTATTACTGCAGTGGAGGAATATAAATAATGAAATGAGGTAAATTTGTCTAATAAAAATAATGCACAAGTAAAATTTATTTAGAATTTTTCAAAAATAAGAAGCTTATGACCAAAAAATGCATAAATACTGTCAGGGCATGAGAGTGAATACTTATTCAGAGTTCTAATCATGTAGCACACATGTAGTACAGAATGTCACTTAGCACCATGGTATGCCTGTTATGGTTCTCTGGACTTTTTGCATGCTTACGCAGCTGACATCCATGATTTTTCAGTTTGTCGGAGAATGTGTTTTGTCATGTTAGCACTTTTATGTAGGTTTTGACTCTCTCTTTTAAATTAAGTCTCAGTCAGGATGCTTATTTCAGCATGATTTGTTAAGCATATTAATATACTGAAATATTAATAAATTACAAATTAAAGTGATGAAGAAATTTGATACATTTACACAATCAAAATATCAGAATAACCATAATTCAGCTAATAAAGTGCCCTGTTTTTCTTATGTCACTTCCTATAAATTTTATCAGCAGTTTTTGTACACCCACCCACCCCCAAGAACCATGTAGGATGGCCTGATATTAGTCTTTTTGTTGCATTTTTTCACATTTGAAAGTGTTAAAACTCATAAAAATGTTTAAGATTTATATTTTGAAATTTAAATGTTGAATTTTTATGTAAATTTGGTGAAACCAAAAGCTGTAATCTTGAATTAATCATGCAAATTCATCAAACACCTTTGGAATTCCTGAGTAATTCAATGAAAAGAGGATAATTATGCATGTTCAATTGGAATTTCATGGCTAATTTGTGTCTGCAGAGAAAGCCAGTTACATAAATCCAAACAATAAATTACATCTGAATTGTTTCCTCCATTTTCTTATCATCAAAGCAAGTTTAATGGAGTGTCAGAGCTGTCCAGATTCTCCCTAGGTGCTGATATCATTTGGACTGCCCTGTGTTACAACACAGCTTTTAGATAAACTTCTGCACATCAGCTTGTAGACAAGTACCTAGGCTTTATTTGGAACATAAATTGACCAGATGCAGATTTTATTATCAGTCTAATATTTAACAATTTCTGTGAATTCTGTCATTCTTAGGAGGGCAAAATGCAATTTTGTTATGTAATAATTGCATAATGGTCTCAGACTTGTGAACTATTTTTTGTTTGTTGTGAAGAACAATGTATATACTCTCCACGGATAAGAAATTGTTTGCCAGACTTAGTCTATTAATGATGAAATTCTGCTTCAAAATATGCACACAAAAACTTCTGTCAGAGTGCTCTGTATGTATTCTTGACTGCTCTGGAGTAAGGGAGATAAATGCATATATCTCCAGCAATAAGGGGAATTAGATCACCAAACTTAAGGATGTTGGTGGCAGTTATTTAAGAAATCTCAGGTGCAAAAATGAAAAAAATCTGACAACTTCAAGGGTCCTTCAAGGTATCACACTGGTAATTGACCAATCAAAATGAACTTAGTCAATTGTAGTTCCATACATATAAAATTAATTTTTCTTTCTTTTGATAATTTTTTTAATTTTCTTCCAGGCTATTTTTACAACTTTGGTACCTGTGCCTATTAAATTTAATGTACTTTGTAAATAAATAAAGTTTTTTGACAGGAACTATTTTTTTCAGGGCATAGGAGGCTACTTCCTGGGGTGCACTGGAGCTGTTTATAAACACATTGAAAACACGTGGATTTGAGGGTAGCCCTGTTTGCAGATGGAAAAAATCAGAAAATGCCGTGTAGGTACCCTGTTTTTTGGACTCGGCTAATGAGAGAGGTAATGTTTTATACTTCCTGCTAAATATTTTTTCATGAATTAATTTACCTGATTTTTTAAGATTTTTTTTCCTATATAGAAACATATAGTGAAAACAATTACCGGTGTGATACCTTGAAGGTGATTGTGTAAAATCATCTGCATCAATATAAAAGGCTGTTTTAATTTTTAAAAGGCATATTTCAACAAAATATGTCATTTTATGAACTTTCTGTGTGAAAGCACATATTTTAAAAATTAGAAGTAGAGTTGAATTGAATCTTTAGACATTTCTCTGAAAAATACTTATAATATATCATGTTTTACCCTCAAAACTTTAAATTATGACTTTCAAAGTAGGATTATGCATCTGACATGTAGAAAGAAGTTAGAAAATGTTGGTTTTTTATTTTAGATGACTTTAAACTATGTGCACCACCTGACCGCAGTCAATTATAGTGTCTACAGACTTTGCCGTAAAAGTACTTTAGGCTGATTTTTTCAAGAAAAGACTAATTCTGGGATTGCGAATGAGTTTTCAACAAAAGTGACAACTGCGATAAAATGTGAAGAAGTAAAACATTTTTTCACAGAGTGATAAATTTTACAGAGAGTGGATTTACTTTCATTTTATTCACCTGAAGTAATGCATGTATTACTGCAGTGGAGGAATATAAATAATGAAATGAGGTAAATTTGTCTAATAAAAATAATGCACAAGTAAAATTTATTTAGAATTTTTCAAAAATAAGAAGCTTATGACCAAAAAATGCATAAATACTGTCAGGGCATGAGAGTGAATACTTATTCAGAGTTCTAATCATGTAGCACACATGTAGTACAGAATGTCACTTAGCACCATGGTATGCCTGTTATGGTTCTCTGGACTTTTTGCATGCTTACGCAGCTGACATCCATGATTTTTCAGTTTGTCGGAGAATGTGTTTTGTCATGTTAGCACTTTTATGTAGGTTTTGACTCTCTCTTTTAAATTAAGTCTCAGTCAGGATGCTTATTTCAGCATGATTTGTTAAGCATATTAATATACTGAAATATTAATAAATTACAAATTAAAGTGATGAAGAAATTTGATACATTTACACAATCAAAATATCAGAATAACCATAATTCAGCTAATAAAGTGCCCTGTTTTTCTTATGTCACTTCCTATAAATTTTATCAGCAGTTTTTGTACACCCACCCACCCCCAAGAACCATGTAGGATGGCCTGATATTAGTCTTTTTGTTGCATTTTTTCACATTTGAAAGTGTTAAAACTCATAAAAATGTTTAAGATTTATATTTTGAAATTTAAATGTTGAATTTTTATGTAAATTTGGTGAAACCAAAAGCTGTAATCTTGAATTAATCATGCAAATTCATCAAACACCTTTGGAATTCCTGAGTAATTCAATGAAAAGAGGATAATTATGCATGTTCAATTGGAATTTCATGGCTAATTTGTGTCTGCAGAGAAAGCCAGTTACATAAATCCAAACAATAAATTACATCTGAATTGTTTCCTCCATTTTCTTATCATCAAAGCAAGTTTAATGGAGTGTCAGAGCTGTCCAGATTCTCCCTAGGTGCTGATATCATTTGGACTGCCCTGTGTTACAACACAGCTTTTAGATAAACTTCTGCACATCAGCTTGTAGACAAGTACCTAGGCTTTATTTGGAACATAAATTGACCAGATGCAGATTTTATTATCAGTCTAATATTTAACAATTTCTGTGAATTCTGTCATTCTTAGGAGGGCAAAATGCAATTTTGTTATGTAATAATTGCATAATGGTCTCAGACTTGTGAACTATTTTTTGTTTGTTGTGAAGAACAATGTATATACTCTCCACGGATAAGAAATTGTTTGCCAGACTTAGTCTATTAATGATGAAATTCTGCTTCAAAATATGCACACAAAAACTTCTGTCAGAGTGCTCTGTATGTATTCTTGACTGCTCTGGAGTAAGGGAGATAAATGCATATATCTCCAGCAATAAGGGGAATTAGATCACCAAACTTAAGGATGTTGGTGGCAGTTATTTAAGAAATCTCAGGTGCAAAAATGAAAAAAATCTGACAACTTCAAGGGTCCTTCAAGGTATCACACTGGTAATTGACCAATCAAAATGAACTTAGTCAATTGTAGTTCCATACATATAAAATTAATTTTTCTTTCTTTTGATAATTTTTTTAATTTTCTTCCAGGCTATTTTTACAACTTTGGTACCTGTGCCTATTAAATTTAATGTACTTTGTAAATAAATAAAGTTTTTTGACAGGAACTATTTTTTTCAGGGCATAGGAGGCTACTTCCTGGGGTGCACTGGAGCTGTTTATAAACACATTGAAAACACGTGGATTTGAGGGTAGCCCTGTTTGCAGATGGAAAAAATCAGAAAATGCCGTGTAGGTACCCTGTTTTTTGGACTCGGCTAATGAGAGAGGTAATGTTTTATACTTCCTGCTAAATATTTTTTCATGAATTAATTTACCTGATTTTTTAAGATTTTTTTTCCTATATAGAAACATATAGTGAAAACAATTACCGGTGTGATACCTTGAAGGTGATTGTGTAAAATCATCTGCATCAATATAAAAGGCTGTTTTAATTTTTAAAAGGCATATTTCAACAAAATATGTCATTTTATGAACTTTCTGTGTGAAAGCACATATTTTAAAAATTAGAAGTAGAGTTGAATTGAATCTTTAGACATTTCTCTGAAAAATACTTATAATATATCATGTTTTACCCTCAAAACTTTAAATTATGACTTTCAAAGTAGGATTATGCATCTGACATGTAGAAAGAAGTTAGAAAATGTTGGTTTTTTATTTTAGATGACTTTAAACTATGTGCACCACCTGACCGCAGTCAATTATAGTGTCTACAGACTTTGCCGTAAAAGTACTTTAGGCTGATTTTTTCAAGAAAAGACTAATTCTGGGATTGCGAATGAGTTTTCAACAAAAGTGACAACTGCGATAAAATGTGAAGAAGTAAAACATTTTTTCACAGAGTGATAAATTTTACAGAGAGTGGATTTACTTTCATTTTATTCACCTGAAGTAATGCATGTATTACTGCAGTGGAGGAATATAAATAATGAAATGAGGTAAATTTGTCTAATAAAAATAATGCACAAGTAAAATTTATTTAGAATTTTTCAAAAATAAGAAGCTTATGACCAAAAAATGCATAAATACTGTCAGGGCATGAGAGTGAATACTTATTCAGAGTTCTAATCATGTAGCACACATGTAGTACAGAATGTCACTTAGCACCATGGTATGCCTGTTATGGTTCTCTGGACTTTTTGCATGCTTACGCAGCTGACATCCATGATTTTTCAGTTTGTCGGAGAATGTGTTTTGTCATGTTAGCACTTTTATGTAGGTTTTGACTCTCTCTTTTAAATTAAGTCTCAGTCAGGATGCTTATTTCAGCATGATTTGTTAAGCATATTAATATACTGAAATATTAATAAATTACAAATTAAAGTGATGAAGAAATTTGATACATTTACACAATCAAAATATCAGAATAACCATAATTCAGCTAATAAAGTGCCCTGTTTTTCTTATGTCACTTCCTATAAATTTTATCAGCAGTTTTTGTACACCCACCCACCCCCAAGAACCATGTAGGATGGCCTGATATTAGTCTTTTTGTTGCATTTTTTCACATTTGAAAGTGTTAAAACTCATAAAAATGTTTAAGATTTATATTTTGAAATTTAAATGTTGAATTTTTATGTAAATTTGGTGAAACCAAAAGCTGTAATCTTGAATTAATCATGCAAATTCATCAAACACCTTTGGAATTCCTGAGTAATTCAATGAAAAGAGGATAATTATGCATGTTCAATTGGAATTTCATGGCTAATTTGTGTCTGCAGAGAAAGCCAGTTACATAAATCCAAACAATAAATTACATCTGAATTGTTTCCTCCATTTTCTTATCATCAAAGCAAGTTTAATGGAGTGTCAGAGCTGTCCAGATTCTCCCTAGGTGCTGATATCATTTGGACTGCCCTGTGTTACAACACAGCTTTTAGATAAACTTCTGCACATCAGCTTGTAGACAAGTACCTAGGCTTTATTTGGAACATAAATTGACCAGATGCAGATTTTATTATCAGTCTAATATTTAACAATTTCTGTGAATTCTGTCATTCTTAGGAGGGCAAAATGCAATTTTGTTATGTAATAATTGCATAATGGTCTCAGACTTGTGAACTATTTTTTGTTTGTTGTGAAGAACAATGTATATACTCTCCACGGATAAGAAATTGTTTGCCAGACTTAGTCTATTAATGATGAAATTCTGCTTCAAAATATGCACACAAAAACTTCTGTCAGAGTGCTCTGTATGTATTCTTGACTGCTCTGGAGTAAGGGAGATAAATGCATATATCTCCAGCAATAAGGGGAATTAGATCACCAAACTTAAGGATGTTGGTGGCAGTTATTTAAGAAATCTCAGGTGCAAAAATGAAAAAAATCTGACAACTTCAAGGGTCCTTCAAGGTATCACACTGGTAATTGACCAATCAAAATGAACTTAGTCAATTGTAGTTCCATACATATAAAATTAATTTTTCTTTCTTTTGATAATTTTTTTAATTTTCTTCCAGGCTATTTTTACAACTTTGGTACCTGTGCCTATTAAATTTAATGTACTTTGTAAATAAATAAAGTTTTTTGACAGGAACTATTTTTTTCAGGGCATAGGAGGCTACTTCCTGGGGTGCACTGGAGCTGTTTATAAACACATTGAAAACACGTGGATTTGAGGGTAGCCCTGTTTGCAGATGGAAAAAATCAGAAAATGCCGTGTAGGTACCCTGTTTTTTGGACTCGGCTAATGAGAGAGGTAATGTTTTATACTTCCTGCTAAATATTTTTTCATGAATTAATTTACCTGATTTTTTAAGATTTTTTTTCCTATATAGAAACATATAGTGAAAACAATTACCGGTGTGATACCTTGAAGGTGATTGTGTAAAATCATCTGCATCAATATAAAAGGCTGTTTTAATTTTTAAAAGGCATATTTCAACAAAATATGTCATTTTATGAACTTTCTGTGTGAAAGCACATATTTTAAAAATTAGAAGTAGAGTTGAATTGAATCTTTAGACATTTCTCTGAAAAATACTTATAATATATCATGTTTTACCCTCAAAACTTTAAATTATGACTTTCAAAGTAGGATTATGCATCTGACATGTAGAAAGAAGTTAGAAAATGTTGGTTTTTTATTTTAGATGACTTTAAACTATGTGCACCACCTGACCGCAGTCAATTATAGTGTCTACAGACTTTGCCGTAAAAGTACTTTAGGCTGATTTTTTCAAGAAAAGACTAATTCTGGGATTGCGAATGAGTTTTCAACAAAAGTGACAACTGCGATAAAATGTGAAGAAGTAAAACATTTTTTCACAGAGTGATAAATTTTACAGAGAGTGGATTTACTTTCATTTTATTCACCTGAAGTAATGCATGTATTACTGCAGTGGAGGAATATAAATAATGAAATGAGGTAAATTTGTCTAATAAAAATAATGCACAAGTAAAATTTATTTAGAATTTTTCAAAAATAAGAAGCTTATGACCAAAAAATGCATAAATACTGTCAGGGCATGAGAGTGAATACTTATTCAGAGTTCTAATCATGTAGCACACATGTAGTACAGAATGTCACTTAGCACCATGGTATGCCTGTTATGGTTCTCTGGACTTTTTGCATGCTTACGCAGCTGACATCCATGATTTTTCAGTTTGTCGGAGAATGTGTTTTGTCATGTTAGCACTTTTATGTAGGTTTTGACTCTCTCTTTTAAATTAAGTCTCAGTCAGGATGCTTATTTCAGCATGATTTGTTAAGCATATTAATATACTGAAATATTAATAAATTACAAATTAAAGTGATGAAGAAATTTGATACATTTACACAATCAAAATATCAGAATAACCATAATTCAGCTAATAAAGTGCCCTGTTTTTCTTATGTCACTTCCTATAAATTTTATCAGCAGTTTTTGTACACCCACCCACCCCCAAGAACCATGTAGGATGGCCTGATATTAGTCTTTTTGTTGCATTTTTTCACATTTGAAAGTGTTAAAACTCATAAAAATGTTTAAGATTTATATTTTGAAATTTAAATGTTGAATTTTTATGTAAATTTGGTGAAACCAAAAGCTGTAATCTTGAATTAATCATGCAAATTCATCAAACACCTTTGGAATTCCTGAGTAATTCAATGAAAAGAGGATAATTATGCATGTTCAATTGGAATTTCATGGCTAATTTGTGTCTGCAGAGAAAGCCAGTTACATAAATCCAAACAATAAATTACATCTGAATTGTTTCCTCCATTTTCTTATCATCAAAGCAAGTTTAATGGAGTGTCAGAGCTGTCCAGATTCTCCCTAGGTGCTGATATCATTTGGACTGCCCTGTGTTACAACACAGCTTTTAGATAAACTTCTGCACATCAGCTTGTAGACAAGTACCTAGGCTTTATTTGGAACATAAATTGACCAGATGCAGATTTTATTATCAGTCTAATATTTAACAATTTCTGTGAATTCTGTCATTCTTAGGAGGGCAAAATGCAATTTTGTTATGTAATAATTGCATAATGGTCTCAGACTTGTGAACTATTTTTTGTTTGTTGTGAAGAACAATGTATATACTCTCCACGGATAAGAAATTGTTTGCCAGACTTAGTCTATTAATGATGAAATTCTGCTTCAAAATATGCACACAAAAACTTCTGTCAGAGTGCTCTGTATGTATTCTTGACTGCTCTGGAGTAAGGGAGATAAATGCATATATCTCCAGCAATAAGGGGAATTAGATCACCAAACTTAAGGATGTTGGTGGCAGTTATTTAAGAAATCTCAGGTGCAAAAATGAAAAAAATCTGACAACTTCAAGGGTCCTTCAAGGTATCACACTGGTAATTGACCAATCAAAATGAACTTAGTCAATTGTAGTTCCATACATATAAAATTAATTTTTCTTTCTTTTGATAATTTTTTTAATTTTCTTCCAGGCTATTTTTACAACTTTGGTACCTGTGCCTATTAAATTTAATGTACTTTGTAAATAAATAAAGTTTTTTGACAGGAACTATTTTTTTCAGGGCATAGGAGGCTACTTCCTGGGGTGCACTGGAGCTGTTTATAAACACATTGAAAACACGTGGATTTGAGGGTAGCCCTGTTTGCAGATGGAAAAAATCAGAAAATGCCGTGTAGGTACCCTGTTTTTTGGACTCGGCTAATGAGAGAGGTAATGTTTTATACTTCCTGCTAAATATTTTTTCATGAATTAATTTACCTGATTTTTTAAGATTTTTTTTCCTATATAGAAACATATAGTGAAAACAATTACCGGTGTGATACCTTGAAGGTGATTGTGTAAAATCATCTGCATCAATATAAAAGGCTGTTTTAATTTTTAAAAGGCATATTTCAACAAAATATGTCATTTTATGAACTTTCTGTGTGAAAGCACATATTTTAAAAATTAGAAGTAGAGTTGAATTGAATCTTTAGACATTTCTCTGAAAAATACTTATAATATATCATGTTTTACCCTCAAAACTTTAAATTATGACTTTCAAAGTAGGATTATGCATCTGACATGTAGAAAGAAGTTAGAAAATGTTGGTTTTTTATTTTAGATGACTTTAAACTATGTGCACCACCTGACCGCAGTCAATTATAGTGTCTACAGACTTTGCCGTAAAAGTACTTTAGGCTGATTTTTTCAAGAAAAGACTAATTCTGGGATTGCGAATGAGTTTTCAACAAAAGTGACAACTGCGATAAAATGTGAAGAAGTAAAACATTTTTTCACAGAGTGATAAATTTTACAGAGAGTGGATTTACTTTCATTTTATTCACCTGAAGTAATGCATGTATTACTGCAGTGGAGGAATATAAATAATGAAATGAGGTAAATTTGTCTAATAAAAATAATGCACAAGTAAAATTTATTTAGAATTTTTCAAAAATAAGAAGCTTATGACCAAAAAATGCATAAATACTGTCAGGGCATGAGAGTGAATACTTATTCAGAGTTCTAATCATGTAGCACACATGTAGTACAGAATGTCACTTAGCACCATGGTATGCCTGTTATGGTTCTCTGGACTTTTTGCATGCTTACGCAGCTGACATCCATGATTTTTCAGTTTGTCGGAGAATGTGTTTTGTCATGTTAGCACTTTTATGTAGGTTTTGACTCTCTCTTTTAAATTAAGTCTCAGTCAGGATGCTTATTTCAGCATGATTTGTTAAGCATATTAATATACTGAAATATTAATAAATTACAAATTAAAGTGATGAAGAAATTTGATACATTTACACAATCAAAATATCAGAATAACCATAATTCAGCTAATAAAGTGCCCTGTTTTTCTTATGTCACTTCCTATAAATTTTATCAGCAGTTTTTGTACACCCACCCACCCCCAAGAACCATGTAGGATGGCCTGATATTAGTCTTTTTGTTGCATTTTTTCACATTTGAAAGTGTTAAAACTCATAAAAATGTTTAAGATTTATATTTTGAAATTTAAATGTTGAATTTTTATGTAAATTTGGTGAAACCAAAAGCTGTAATCTTGAATTAATCATGCAAATTCATCAAACACCTTTGGAATTCCTGAGTAATTCAATGAAAAGAGGATAATTATGCATGTTCAATTGGAATTTCATGGCTAATTTGTGTCTGCAGAGAAAGCCAGTTACATAAATCCAAACAATAAATTACATCTGAATTGTTTCCTCCATTTTCTTATCATCAAAGCAAGTTTAATGGAGTGTCAGAGCTGTCCAGATTCTCCCTAGGTGCTGATATCATTTGGACTGCCCTGTGTTACAACACAGCTTTTAGATAAACTTCTGCACATCAGCTTGTAGACAAGTACCTA
>NW_026890097.1:0-11617 GCF_033153115.1 Saccostrea echinata
GACTTGATTTTCAAGCACCTGCTCGACTTCGAGCGAGACAAACTTGCGTGCCTTGCTGGATGGCTATGTATTTTTTGGTACTAAAATCTTTATAAAGAATTGTTTTACAAGATCTGAAAAGGAAACTTCTCAAAAGTTTGTTTTCAATTAATACCATCTACTCAAAGTTGCGCATTTTTGGTAAGAATATATAGCAAAATTTAATACTGTTGTGCAACCTGCAGTAAAAGCAGATTTTATACTTCGAAATATTGTAGTCTATAATTTAAGGTTTAATTTCGTGAGTTTAGACGGAAAATGAGAAATAATGGCATTTTTTGACCGTCATTGCTGTTCGTTCGCGTTTAATGGAGCATAGAAAATTAGTCCAGATTTCCTCTAAAATAATTTATCTTGACCACACAAGGGCCTGATTTCGATGTATCGGGTTGAGAGAAATGCATGAAAATTAGAGGACACTTTAACAAATACCTTGCCATCACACTCGTTAACATTATTTACTCATAAACAATTTCAAAATCTATCAATTTAAAGAATTTAGACTAAACCCGGAGCAAAATAAAAATTCTGAATATGTGTAAATATCCGTTAATTTGGAACACAGTGGTAACAGATAAAGAAATCTAGTTTGTAAAAAGAATTATTTAGGCAAAACAATCGTAATTAAGCAGAAAACGCCATGATATTTCAATAATATGTATTATTTCAATGCTCTTTTTAACCCCACCCCCCTTCCTTATGACAAAGACTATTTCTTTCGCCCTGTTATAAAAAGCAAACATATTTTAAATAATTTTTAATCCTTATGTGAATCAGTATGCATTAATTAAAAATCTGAGACGAAAAAACAACAAAAGTTCAACGCGCAAGATCATTACATACAGTTCAACTTTTGCCATATTTTTAGAAATCCGTGTTCACCGCGAACACCCCTGTCACCGAGTGTCGCCAATATTTTTCCTACCTTGAGACGGATTTTTATGAAACTTGCTTTATTACATTGAATATTCATTACAGATCGGGAAAATAGCATTATACTGGCAAGCAAAAATTTTCACTCTTATTGCAGGTGTCGTAACAGTATTTCACTTGAGGTTCACGTCAAATCATGGCTGACGCAAAATAATTCCTGAATCTTCCCTTCCGATTCGGGCATTTTAACACGAGACTGGAGCTGAATTTTTTTATGAGATGAAAAACAATATGTAAACTTCCTCTATTGACTAGATTCATTAAAATTTAGGGCGTGCTGAATTTTCTATATACTGTATTTGAGTGGGGAGTGATTAGGTCCTGGACTTGATTTTCAAGCACCTGCTCGACTTCGAGCGAGACAAACTTGCGTGCCTTGCTGGATGGCTATGTATTTTTTGGTACTAAAATCTTTATAAAGAATTGTTTTACAAGATCTGAAAAGGAAACTTCTCAAAAGTTTGTTTTCAATTAATACCATCTACTCAAAGTTGCGCATTTTTGGTAAGAATATATAGCAAAATTTAATACTGTTGTGCAACCTGCAGTAAAAGCAGATTTTATACTTCGAAATATTGTAGTCTATAATTTAAGGTTTAATTTCGTGAGTTTAGACGGAAAATGAGAAATAATGGCATTTTTTGACCGTCATTGCTGTTCGTTCGCGTTTAATGGAGCATAGAAAATTAGTCCAGATTTCCTCTAAAATAATTTATCTTGACCACACAAGGGCCTGATTTCGATGTATCGGGTTGAGAGAAATGCATGAAAATTAGAGGACACTTTAACAAATACCTTGCCATCACACTCGTTAACATTATTTACTCATAAACAATTTCAAAATCTATCAATTTAAAGAATTTAGACTAAACCCGGAGCAAAATAAAAATTCTGAATATGTGTAAATATCCGTTAATTTGGAACACAGTGGTAACAGATAAAGAAATCTAGTTTGTAAAAAGAATTATTTAGGCAAAACAATCGTAATTAAGCAGAAAACGCCATGATATTTCAATAATATGTATTATTTCAATGCTCTTTTTAACCCCACCCCCCTTCCTTATGACAAAGACTATTTCTTTCGCCCTGTTATAAAAAGCAAACATATTTTAAATAATTTTTAATCCTTATGTGAATCAGTATGCATTAATTAAAAATCTGAGACGAAAAAACAACAAAAGTTCAACGCGCAAGATCATTACATACAGTTCAACTTTTGCCATATTTTTAGAAATCCGTGTTCACCGCGAACACCCCTGTCACCGAGTGTCGCCAATATTTTTCCTACCTTGAGACGGATTTTTATGAAACTTGCTTTATTACATTGAATATTCATTACAGATCGGGAAAATAGCATTATACTGGCAAGCAAAAATTTTCACTCTTATTGCAGGTGTCGTAACAGTATTTCACTTGAGGTTCACGTCAAATCATGGCTGACGCAAAATAATTCCTGAATCTTCCCTTCCGATTCGGGCATTTTAACACGAGACTGGAGCTGAATTTTTTTATGAGATGAAAAACAATATGTAAACTTCCTCTATTGACTAGATTCATTAAAATTTAGGGCGTGCTGAATTTTCTATATACTGTATTTGAGTGGGGAGTGATTAGGTCCTGGACTTGATTTTCAAGCACCTGCTCGACTTCGAGCGAGACAAACTTGCGTGCCTTGCTGGATGGCTATGTATTTTTTGGTACTAAAATCTTTATAAAGAATTGTTTTACAAGATCTGAAAAGGAAACTTCTCAAAAGTTTGTTTTCAATTAATACCATCTACTCAAAGTTGCGCATTTTTGGTAAGAATATATAGCAAAATTTAATACTGTTGTGCAACCTGCAGTAAAAGCAGATTTTATACTTCGAAATATTGTAGTCTATAATTTAAGGTTTAATTTCGTGAGTTTAGACGGAAAATGAGAAATAATGGCATTTTTTGACCGTCATTGCTGTTCGTTCGCGTTTAATGGAGCATAGAAAATTAGTCCAGATTTCCTCTAAAATAATTTATCTTGACCACACAAGGGCCTGATTTCGATGTATCGGGTTGAGAGAAATGCATGAAAATTAGAGGACACTTTAACAAATACCTTGCCATCACACTCGTTAACATTATTTACTCATAAACAATTTCAAAATCTATCAATTTAAAGAATTTAGACTAAACCCGGAGCAAAATAAAAATTCTGAATATGTGTAAATATCCGTTAATTTGGAACACAGTGGTAACAGATAAAGAAATCTAGTTTGTAAAAAGAATTATTTAGGCAAAACAATCGTAATTAAGCAGAAAACGCCATGATATTTCAATAATATGTATTATTTCAATGCTCTTTTTAACCCCACCCCCCTTCCTTATGACAAAGACTATTTCTTTCGCCCTGTTATAAAAAGCAAACATATTTTAAATAATTTTTAATCCTTATGTGAATCAGTATGCATTAATTAAAAATCTGAGACGAAAAAACAACAAAAGTTCAACGCGCAAGATCATTACATACAGTTCAACTTTTGCCATATTTTTAGAAATCCGTGTTCACCGCGAACACCCCTGTCACCGAGTGTCGCCAATATTTTTCCTACCTTGAGACGGATTTTTATGAAACTTGCTTTATTACATTGAATATTCATTACAGATCGGGAAAATAGCATTATACTGGCAAGCAAAAATTTTCACTCTTATTGCAGGTGTCGTAACAGTATTTCACTTGAGGTTCACGTCAAATCATGGCTGACGCAAAATAATTCCTGAATCTTCCCTTCCGATTCGGGCATTTTAACACGAGACTGGAGCTGAATTTTTTTATGAGATGAAAAACAATATGTAAACTTCCTCTATTGACTAGATTCATTAAAATTTAGGGCGTGCTGAATTTTCTATATACTGTATTTGAGTGGGGAGTGATTAGGTCCTGGACTTGATTTTCAAGCACCTGCTCGACTTCGAGCGAGACAAACTTGCGTGCCTTGCTGGATGGCTATGTATTTTTTGGTACTAAAATCTTTATAAAGAATTGTTTTACAAGATCTGAAAAGGAAACTTCTCAAAAGTTTGTTTTCAATTAATACCATCTACTCAAAGTTGCGCATTTTTGGTAAGAATATATAGCAAAATTTAATACTGTTGTGCAACCTGCAGTAAAAGCAGATTTTATACTTCGAAATATTGTAGTCTATAATTTAAGGTTTAATTTCGTGAGTTTAGACGGAAAATGAGAAATAATGGCATTTTTTGACCGTCATTGCTGTTCGTTCGCGTTTAATGGAGCATAGAAAATTAGTCCAGATTTCCTCTAAAATAATTTATCTTGACCACACAAGGGCCTGATTTCGATGTATCGGGTTGAGAGAAATGCATGAAAATTAGAGGACACTTTAACAAATACCTTGCCATCACACTCGTTAACATTATTTACTCATAAACAATTTCAAAATCTATCAATTTAAAGAATTTAGACTAAACCCGGAGCAAAATAAAAATTCTGAATATGTGTAAATATCCGTTAATTTGGAACACAGTGGTAACAGATAAAGAAATCTAGTTTGTAAAAAGAATTATTTAGGCAAAACAATCGTAATTAAGCAGAAAACGCCATGATATTTCAATAATATGTATTATTTCAATGCTCTTTTTAACCCCACCCCCCTTCCTTATGACAAAGACTATTTCTTTCGCCCTGTTATAAAAAGCAAACATATTTTAAATAATTTTTAATCCTTATGTGAATCAGTATGCATTAATTAAAAATCTGAGACGAAAAAACAACAAAAGTTCAACGCGCAAGATCATTACATACAGTTCAACTTTTGCCATATTTTTAGAAATCCGTGTTCACCGCGAACACCCCTGTCACCGAGTGTCGCCAATATTTTTCCTACCTTGAGACGGATTTTTATGAAACTTGCTTTATTACATTGAATATTCATTACAGATCGGGAAAATAGCATTATACTGGCAAGCAAAAATTTTCACTCTTATTGCAGGTGTCGTAACAGTATTTCACTTGAGGTTCACGTCAAATCATGGCTGACGCAAAATAATTCCTGAATCTTCCCTTCCGATTCGGGCATTTTAACACGAGACTGGAGCTGAATTTTTTTATGAGATGAAAAACAATATGTAAACTTCCTCTATTGACTAGATTCATTAAAATTTAGGGCGTGCTGAATTTTCTATATACTGTATTTGAGTGGGGAGTGATTAGGTCCTGGACTTGATTTTCAAGCACCTGCTCGACTTCGAGCGAGACAAACTTGCGTGCCTTGCTGGATGGCTATGTATTTTTTGGTACTAAAATCTTTATAAAGAATTGTTTTACAAGATCTGAAAAGGAAACTTCTCAAAAGTTTGTTTTCAATTAATACCATCTACTCAAAGTTGCGCATTTTTGGTAAGAATATATAGCAAAATTTAATACTGTTGTGCAACCTGCAGTAAAAGCAGATTTTATACTTCGAAATATTGTAGTCTATAATTTAAGGTTTAATTTCGTGAGTTTAGACGGAAAATGAGAAATAATGGCATTTTTTGACCGTCATTGCTGTTCGTTCGCGTTTAATGGAGCATAGAAAATTAGTCCAGATTTCCTCTAAAATAATTTATCTTGACCACACAAGGGCCTGATTTCGATGTATCGGGTTGAGAGAAATGCATGAAAATTAGAGGACACTTTAACAAATACCTTGCCATCACACTCGTTAACATTATTTACTCATAAACAATTTCAAAATCTATCAATTTAAAGAATTTAGACTAAACCCGGAGCAAAATAAAAATTCTGAATATGTGTAAATATCCGTTAATTTGGAACACAGTGGTAACAGATAAAGAAATCTAGTTTGTAAAAAGAATTATTTAGGCAAAACAATCGTAATTAAGCAGAAAACGCCATGATATTTCAATAATATGTATTATTTCAATGCTCTTTTTAACCCCACCCCCCTTCCTTATGACAAAGACTATTTCTTTCGCCCTGTTATAAAAAGCAAACATATTTTAAATAATTTTTAATCCTTATGTGAATCAGTATGCATTAATTAAAAATCTGAGACGAAAAAACAACAAAAGTTCAACGCGCAAGATCATTACATACAGTTCAACTTTTGCCATATTTTTAGAAATCCGTGTTCACCGCGAACACCCCTGTCACCGAGTGTCGCCAATATTTTTCCTACCTTGAGACGGATTTTTATGAAACTTGCTTTATTACATTGAATATTCATTACAGATCGGGAAAATAGCATTATACTGGCAAGCAAAAATTTTCACTCTTATTGCAGGTGTCGTAACAGTATTTCACTTGAGGTTCACGTCAAATCATGGCTGACGCAAAATAATTCCTGAATCTTCCCTTCCGATTCGGGCATTTTAACACGAGACTGGAGCTGAATTTTTTTATGAGATGAAAAACAATATGTAAACTTCCTCTATTGACTAGATTCATTAAAATTTAGGGCGTGCTGAATTTTCTATATACTGTATTTGAGTGGGGAGTGATTAGGTCCTGGACTTGATTTTCAAGCACCTGCTCGACTTCGAGCGAGACAAACTTGCGTGCCTTGCTGGATGGCTATGTATTTTTTGGTACTAAAATCTTTATAAAGAATTGTTTTACAAGATCTGAAAAGGAAACTTCTCAAAAGTTTGTTTTCAATTAATACCATCTACTCAAAGTTGCGCATTTTTGGTAAGAATATATAGCAAAATTTAATACTGTTGTGCAACCTGCAGTAAAAGCAGATTTTATACTTCGAAATATTGTAGTCTATAATTTAAGGTTTAATTTCGTGAGTTTAGACGGAAAATGAGAAATAATGGCATTTTTTGACCGTCATTGCTGTTCGTTCGCGTTTAATGGAGCATAGAAAATTAGTCCAGATTTCCTCTAAAATAATTTATCTTGACCACACAAGGGCCTGATTTCGATGTATCGGGTTGAGAGAAATGCATGAAAATTAGAGGACACTTTAACAAATACCTTGCCATCACACTCGTTAACATTATTTACTCATAAACAATTTCAAAATCTATCAATTTAAAGAATTTAGACTAAACCCGGAGCAAAATAAAAATTCTGAATATGTGTAAATATCCGTTAATTTGGAACACAGTGGTAACAGATAAAGAAATCTAGTTTGTAAAAAGAATTATTTAGGCAAAACAATCGTAATTAAGCAGAAAACGCCATGATATTTCAATAATATGTATTATTTCAATGCTCTTTTTAACCCCACCCCCCTTCCTTATGACAAAGACTATTTCTTTCGCCCTGTTATAAAAAGCAAACATATTTTAAATAATTTTTAATCCTTATGTGAATCAGTATGCATTAATTAAAAATCTGAGACGAAAAAACAACAAAAGTTCAACGCGCAAGATCATTACATACAGTTCAACTTTTGCCATATTTTTAGAAATCCGTGTTCACCGCGAACACCCCTGTCACCGAGTGTCGCCAATATTTTTCCTACCTTGAGACGGATTTTTATGAAACTTGCTTTATTACATTGAATATTCATTACAGATCGGGAAAATAGCATTATACTGGCAAGCAAAAATTTTCACTCTTATTGCAGGTGTCGTAACAGTATTTCACTTGAGGTTCACGTCAAATCATGGCTGACGCAAAATAATTCCTGAATCTTCCCTTCCGATTCGGGCATTTTAACACGAGACTGGAGCTGAATTTTTTTATGAGATGAAAAACAATATGTAAACTTCCTCTATTGACTAGATTCATTAAAATTTAGGGCGTGCTGAATTTTCTATATACTGTATTTGAGTGGGGAGTGATTAGGTCCTGGACTTGATTTTCAAGCACCTGCTCGACTTCGAGCGAGACAAACTTGCGTGCCTTGCTGGATGGCTATGTATTTTTTGGTACTAAAATCTTTATAAAGAATTGTTTTACAAGATCTGAAAAGGAAACTTCTCAAAAGTTTGTTTTCAATTAATACCATCTACTCAAAGTTGCGCATTTTTGGTAAGAATATATAGCAAAATTTAATACTGTTGTGCAACCTGCAGTAAAAGCAGATTTTATACTTCGAAATATTGTAGTCTATAATTTAAGGTTTAATTTCGTGAGTTTAGACGGAAAATGAGAAATAATGGCATTTTTTGACCGTCATTGCTGTTCGTTCGCGTTTAATGGAGCATAGAAAATTAGTCCAGATTTCCTCTAAAATAATTTATCTTGACCACACAAGGGCCTGATTTCGATGTATCGGGTTGAGAGAAATGCATGAAAATTAGAGGACACTTTAACAAATACCTTGCCATCACACTCGTTAACATTATTTACTCATAAACAATTTCAAAATCTATCAATTTAAAGAATTTAGACTAAACCCGGAGCAAAATAAAAATTCTGAATATGTGTAAATATCCGTTAATTTGGAACACAGTGGTAACAGATAAAGAAATCTAGTTTGTAAAAAGAATTATTTAGGCAAAACAATCGTAATTAAGCAGAAAACGCCATGATATTTCAATAATATGTATTATTTCAATGCTCTTTTTAACCCCACCCCCCTTCCTTATGACAAAGACTATTTCTTTCGCCCTGTTATAAAAAGCAAACATATTTTAAATAATTTTTAATCCTTATGTGAATCAGTATGCATTAATTAAAAATCTGAGACGAAAAAACAACAAAAGTTCAACGCGCAAGATCATTACATACAGTTCAACTTTTGCCATATTTTTAGAAATCCGTGTTCACCGCGAACACCCCTGTCACCGAGTGTCGCCAATATTTTTCCTACCTTGAGACGGATTTTTATGAAACTTGCTTTATTACATTGAATATTCATTACAGATCGGGAAAATAGCATTATACTGGCAAGCAAAAATTTTCACTCTTATTGCAGGTGTCGTAACAGTATTTCACTTGAGGTTCACGTCAAATCATGGCTGACGCAAAATAATTCCTGAATCTTCCCTTCCGATTCGGGCATTTTAACACGAGACTGGAGCTGAATTTTTTTATGAGATGAAAAACAATATGTAAACTTCCTCTATTGACTAGATTCATTAAAATTTAGGGCGTGCTGAATTTTCTATATACTGTATTTGAGTGGGGAGTGATTAGGTCCTGGACTTGATTTTCAAGCACCTGCTCGACTTCGAGCGAGACAAACTTGCGTGCCTTGCTGGATGGCTATGTATTTTTTGGTACTAAAATCTTTATAAAGAATTGTTTTACAAGATCTGAAAAGGAAACTTCTCAAAAGTTTGTTTTCAATTAATACCATCTACTCAAAGTTGCGCATTTTTGGTAAGAATATATAGCAAAATTTAATACTGTTGTGCAACCTGCAGTAAAAGCAGATTTTATACTTCGAAATATTGTAGTCTATAATTTAAGGTTTAATTTCGTGAGTTTAGACGGAAAATGAGAAATAATGGCATTTTTTGACCGTCATTGCTGTTCGTTCGCGTTTAATGGAGCATAGAAAATTAGTCCAGATTTCCTCTAAAATAATTTATCTTGACCACACAAGGGCCTGATTTCGATGTATCGGGTTGAGAGAAATGCATGAAAATTAGAGGACACTTTAACAAATACCTTGCCATCACACTCGTTAACATTATTTACTCATAAACAATTTCAAAATCTATCAATTTAAAGAATTTAGACTAAACCCGGAGCAAAATAAAAATTCTGAATATGTGTAAATATCCGTTAATTTGGAACACAGTGGTAACAGATAAAGAAATCTAGTTTGTAAAAAGAATTATTTAGGCAAAACAATCGTAATTAAGCAGAAAACGCCATGATATTTCAATAATATGTATTATTTCAATGCTCTTTTTAACCCCACCCCCCTTCCTTATGACAAAGACTATTTCTTTCGCCCTGTTATAAAAAGCAAACATATTTTAAATAATTTTTAATCCTTATGTGAATCAGTATGCATTAATTAAAAATCTGAGACGAAAAAACAACAAAAGTTCAACGCGCAAGATCATTACATACAGTTCAACTTTTGCCATATTTTTAGAAATCCGTGTTCACCGCGAACACCCCTGTCACCGAGTGTCGCCAATATTTTTCCTACCTTGAGACGGATTTTTATGAAACTTGCTTTATTACATTGAATATTCATTACAGATCGGGAAAATAGCATTATACTGGCAAGCAAAAATTTTCACTCTTATTGCAGGTGTCGTAACAGTATTTCACTTGAGGTTCACGTCAAATCATGGCTGACGCAAAATAATTCCTGAATCTTCCCTTCCGATTCGGGCATTTTAACACGAGACTGGAGCTGAATTTTTTTATGAGATGAAAAACAATATGTAAACTTCCTCTATTGACTAGATTCATTAAAATTTAGGGCGTGCTGAATTTTCTATATACTGTATTTGAGTGGGGAGTGATTAGGTCCTGGACTTGATTTTCAAGCACCTGCTCGACTTCGAGCGAGACAAACTTGCGTGCCTTGCTGGATGGCTATGTATTTTTTGGTACTAAAATCTTTATAAAGAATTGTTTTACAAGATCTGAAAAGGAAACTTCTCAAAAGTTTGTTTTCAATTAATACCATCTACTCAAAGTTGCGCATTTTTGGTAAGAATATATAGCAAAATTTAATACTGTTGTGCAACCTGCAGTAAAAGCAGATTTTATACTTCGAAATATTGTAGTCTATAATTTAAGGTTTAATTTCGTGAGTTTAGACGGAAAATGAGAAATAATGGCATTTTTTGACCGTCATTGCTGTTCGTTCGCGTTTAATGGAGCATAGAAAATTAGTCCAGATTTCCTCTAAAATAATTTATCTTGACCACACAAGGGCCTGATTTCGATGTATCGGGTTGAGAGAAATGCATGAAAATTAGAGGACACTTTAACAAATACCTTGCCATCACACTCGTTAACATTATTTACTCATAAACAATTTCAAAATCTATCAATTTAAAGAATTTAGACTAAACCCGGAGCAAAATAAAAATTCTGAATATGTGTAAATATCCGTTAATTTGGAACACAGTGGTAACAGATAAAGAAATCTAGTTTGTAAAAAGAATTATTTAGGCAAAACAATCGTAATTAAGCAGAAAACGCCATGATATTTCAATAATATGTATTATTTCAATGCTCTTTTTAACCCCACCCCCCTTCCTTATGACAAAGACTATTTCTTTCGCCCTGTTATAAAAAGCAAACATATTTTAAATAATTTTTAATCCTTATGTGAATCAGTATGCATTAATTAAAAATCTGAGACGAAAAAACAACAAAAGTTCAACGCGCAAGATCATTACATACAGTTCAACTTTTGCCATATTTTTAGAAATCCGTGTTCACCGCGAACACCCCTGTCACCGAGTGTCGCCAATATTTTTCCTACCTTGAGACGGATTTTTATGAAACTTGCTTTATTACATTGAATATTCATTACAGATCGGGAAAATAGCATTATACTGGCAAGCAAAAATTTTCACTCTTATTGCAGGTGTCGTAACAGTATTTCACTTGAGGTTCACGTCAAATCATGGCTGACGCAAAATAATTCCTGAATCTTCCCTTCCGATTCGGGCATTTTAACACGAGACTGGAGCTGAATTTTTTTATGAGATGAAAAACAATATGTAAACTTCCTCTATTGACTAGATTCATTAAAATTTAGGGCGTG
>NW_026890098.1:0-31224 GCF_033153115.1 Saccostrea echinata
TCAATATTCACATTGTCCAAGGTTAGTATTCCAAAACTGGATCACATTGTTGCCAATGTCATTTACAGTTAATTCTCAAAATTATACATAAATGCATTTGTATCTGACATATCTGAAATTTTATTTGCTTCAATCCAGTTTCCTGAAATGAAATCTATAATTGATTACCAAACGTCTATTTTTCTAGCATTTGCTATAGTTACTTCACAATTTTATTCCGTAATAACAACTTTTTTCTCCTTTGAATATGTCCCTGGAATCCTTGAATGTGATTGAAAAAAGCAATCCAATGCTCTAATACATGCAGTTTATCATTGCTGACTTGTGACTTATACATCAAATAAGCTTTATTTTGTTGAATCATCTTTCTTGAAATCATACTCTATGTTGAATATCCAGCTTTTCTATTTGTATTTGACTATTGCTCCAGACTACAAGGGAGTTTATATTCTATATGGGACACATTCCTTTTTCGAATATGTACCTGACATCATTCCAAAAGCTTAAGAGAAAATGTCATCAAATTTCTTGGAATTTTCCTCCATATTTAAACCGTTGGACGTTAATATCCCAAAACTGCATCACCTTGATGTCGTTTTTATTTATTAGTATGCATGTGTAAAACGAACAAAATGCCACAGCTCAGAAAGGGATAGTTATGGAAATATACCTGCTATAACTTCAATATCTTTGGAATAGTGTCATTTATCCTTTCGTGAATCTCCTTTTTAATCACAAAGTTCTCTTCCTGTGTGTCATTTTCCTACTAGGTTAAAGATATATAATGGGATGGCAGCTTTTATGGCTTGAAATGTTACATATAGCATTCGAAGTGACTATAAGAAATCTCTGTCAAATTTCTAAGACCCCTTCTTAATATTGACATTGTTCAAGGTCACTAATGTAAATCCAGAGTACCTGTGTAGTATCAAGATAAATAGGAATCCTGCACAGCAAAAACGAAGACTGAATGCACAGTAAAATACAAAAGTTCCTTAAAGGGTTTGTGACTGATATATCGTCCAATTTTTTTTTTTTCGTAAAATCCTATTTCCTGATATTCATACCATCTTCTGAAAACAAAAGATTCCTTTCATATCATTCTTACACTATCCTACAAAATGAAAATACTCTACAGAAAAAAATATCCTGACATCATTCAAAGTTATCAAAAGAACCTTTAATCCAAATTCCATCAACCGCTTCTGTATATTCAAAATGAGTAAGGTTACTATTCCAAAAGTGGATCACATTGTTGCAATTTTTGTAACTGTAACCAAAGGTAAAGCAAATAAAACCTGAATCCTTTAAAATATACATTAATGTATTAATTTTGAAACTGTCATATCAGCAATCTTTTATTTTTTTTTAGCATTAATGATCTTGCTATTGTTCTTGTCGTCAAAGAATCTCATATGCTGAAGAGTTAACTTTTATCTTCTCATAGAAATATTCCTGACATCATCCAATGATACCAAAAGAATTTTTTTGTCAAATTTTCATCAAAAGTTTTTCAATATTCACATTGTCCAAGGTTAGTATTCCAAAACTGGATCACATTGTTGCCAATGTCATTTACAGTTAATTCTCAAAATTATACATAAATGCATTTGTATCTGACATATCTGAAATTTTATTTGCTTCAATCCAGTTTCCTGAAATGAAATCTATAATTGATTACCAAACGTCTATTTTTCTAGCATTTGCTATAGTTACTTCACAATTTTATTCCGTAATAACAACTTTTTTCTCCTTTGAATATGTCCCTGAAATCATTGAATGTGATTGGAGAAAGCAACCCAAATGCTCTAATACATGCAGTTTATCATTTTTGACTAGTGACTTATACATCAAATAAGCTTTATTTTGTTGAATCATCTTTCTTGAAATCATACTCTATGTTGAATATCCAGCTTTTCTATTTGTATTTGACTATTGCTCCAGACTACAAGGGAGTTTATATTCTATATGGGACACATTCCTTTTTCGAATATGTACCTGACATCATTCCAAAAGCTTAAGAGAAAATGTCATCAAATTTCTTGGAATTTTCCTCCATATTTAAACCGTTGGACGTTAATATCCCAAAACTGCATCACCTTGATGTCGTTTTTATTTATTAGTATGCATGTGTAAAACGAACAAAATGCCACAGCTCAGAAAGGGATAGTTATGGAAATATACCTGCTATAACTTCAATATCTTTGGAATAGTGTCATTTATCCTTTCGTGAATCTCCTTTTTAATCACAAAGTTCTCTTCCTGTGTGTCATTTTCCTACTAGGTTAAAGATATATAATGGGATGGCAGCTTTTATGGCTTGAAATGTTACATATAGCATTCGAAGTGACTATAAGAAATCTCTGTCAAATTTCTAAGACCCCTTCTTAATATTGACATTGTTCAAGGTCACTAATGTAAATCCAGAGTACCTGTGTAGTATCAAGATAAATAGGAATCCTGCACAGCAAAAACGAAGACTGAATGCACAGTAAAATACAAAAGTTCCTTAAAGGGTTTGTGACTGATATATCGTCCAATTTTTTTTTTTCGTAAAATCCTATTTCCTGATATTCATACCATCTTCTGAAAACAAAAGATTCCTTTCATATCATTCTTACACTATCCTACAAAATGAAAATACTCTACAGAAAAAAATATCCTGACATCATTCAAAGTTATCAAAAGAACCTTTAATCCAAATTCCATCAACCGCTTCTGTATATTCAAAATGAGTAAGGTTACTATTCCAAAAGTGGATCACATTGTTGCAATTTTTGTAACTGTAACCAAAGGTAAAGCAAATAAAACCTGAATCCTTTAAAATATACATTAATGTATTAATTTTGAAACTGTCATATCAGCAATCTTTTATTTTTTTTTTAGCATTAATGATCTTGCTATTGTTCTTGTCGTCAAAGAATCTCATATGCTGAAGAGTTAACTTTTATCTTCTCATAGAAATATTCCTGACATCATCCAATGATACCAAAAGAATTTTTTTGTCAAATTTTCATCAAAAGTTTTTCAATATTCACATTGTCCAAGGTTAGTATTCCAAAACTGGATCACATTGTTGCCAATGTCATTTACAGTTAATTCTCAAAATTATACATAAATGCATTTGTATCTGACATATCTGAAATTTTATTTGCTTCAATCCAGTTTCCTGAAATGAAATCTATAATTGATTACCAAACGTCTATTTTTCTAGCATTTGCTATAGTTACTTCACAATTTTATTCCGTAATAACAACTTTTTTCTCCTTTGAATATGTCCCTGAAATCATTGAATGTGATTGGAGAAAGCAACCCAAATGCTCTAATACATGCAGTTTATCATTTTTGACTAGTGACTTATACATCAAATAAGCTTTATTTTGTTGAATCATCTTTCTTGAAATCATACTCTATGTTGAATATCCAGCTTTTCTATTTGTATTTGACTATTGCTCCAGACTACAAGGGAGTTTATATTCTATATGGGACACATTCCTTTTTCGAATATGTACCTGACATCATTCCAAAAGCTTAAGAGAAAATGTCATCAGATTTCTTGGAATTTTCCTCCATATTTAAACCGTTGGACGTTAATATCCCAAAACTGCATCACCTTGATGTCGTTTTTATTTATTAGTATGCATGTGTAAAACGAACAAAATGCCACAGCTCAGAAAGGGATAGTTATGGAAATGTACCTGCTATAACTTCAATATCTTTGGAATAGTGTCATTTATCCTTTCGTGAATCTCCTTTTTAATCACAAAGTTCTCTTCCTGTGTGTCATTTTCCTACTAGGTTAAAGATATATAATGGGATGGCAGCTTTTATGGCTTGAAATGTTACATATAGCATTCGAAGTGACTATAAGAAATCTCTGTCAAATTTCTAAGACCCCTTCTTAATATTGACATTGTTCAAGGTCACTAATGTAAATCCAGAGTACCTGTGTAGTATCAAGATAAATAGGAATCCTGCACAGCAAAAACGAAGACTGAATGCACAGTAAAATACAAAAGTTCCTTAAAGGGTTTGTGACTGATATATCGTCCAATTTTTTTTTTTTCGTAAAATCCTATTTCCTGATATTCATACCATTTTCTGAAAACAAAAGATTCCTTTCATATCATTCTTACACTATCCTACAAAATGAAAATACTCTACAGAAAAAAATATCCTGACATCATTCAAAGTTATCAAAAGAACCTTTAATCCAAATTCCATCAACCGCTTCTGTATATTCAAAATGAGTAAGGTTACTATTCCAAAAGTGGATCACATTGTTGCAATTTTTGTAACTGTAACCAAAGGTAAAGCAAATAAAACCTGAATCCTTTAAAATATACATTAATGTATTAATTTTGAAACTGTCATATCAGCAATCTTTTATTTTTTTTTAGCATTAATGATCTTGCTATTGTTCTTGTCGTCAAAGAATCTCATATGCTGAAGAGTTAACTTTTATCTTCTCATAGAAATATTCCTGACATCATCCAATGATACCAAAAGAATTTTTTTGTCAAATTTTCATCAAAAGTTTTTCAATATTCACATTGTCCAAGGTTAGTATTCCAAAACTGGATCACATTGTTGCCAATGTCATTTACAGTTAATTCTCAAAATTATACATAAATGCATTTGTATCTGACATATCTGAAATTTTATTTGCTTCAATCCAGTTTCCTGAAATGAAATCTATAATTGATTACCAAACGTCTATTTTTCTAGCATTTGCTATAGTTACTTCACAATTTTATTCCGTAATAACAACTTTTTTCTCCTTTGAATATGTCCCTGAAATCATTGAATGTGATTGGAGAAAGCAACCCAAATGCTCTAATACATGCAGTTTATCATTTTTGACTAGTGACTTATACATCAAATAAGCTTTATTTTGTTGAATCATCTTTCTTGAAATCATACTCTATGTTGAATATCCAGCTTTTCTATTTGTATTTGACTATTGCTCCAGACTACAAGGGAGTTTATATTCTATATGGGACACATTCCTTTTTCGAATATGTACCTGACATCATTCCAAAAGCTTAAGAGAAAATGTCATCAAATTTCTTGGAATTTTCCTCCATATTTAAACCGTTGGACGTTAATATCCCAAAACTGCATCACCTTGATGTCGTTTTTATTTATTAGTATGCATGTGTAAAACGAACAAAATGCCACAGCTCAGAAAGGGATAGTTATGGAAATATACCTGCTATAACTTCAATATCTTTGGAATAGTGTCATTTATCCTTTCGTGAATCTCCTTTTTAATCACAAAGTTCTCTTCCTGTGTGTCATTTTCCTACTAGGTTAAAGATATATAATGGGATGGCAGCTTTTATGGCTTGAAATGTTACATATAGCATTCGAAGTGACTATAAGAAATCTCTGTCAAATTTCTAAGACCCCTTCTTAATATTGACATTGTTCAAGGTCACTAATGTAAATCCAGAGTACCTGTGTAGTATCAAGATAAATAGGAATCCTGCACAGCAAAAACGAAGACTGAATGCACAGTAAAATACAAAAGTTCCTTAAAGGGTTTGTGACTGATATATCGTCCAATTTTTTTTTTTCGTAAAATCCTATTTCCTGATATTCATACCATCTTCTGAAAACAAAAGATTCCTTTCATATCATTCTTACACTATCCTACAAAATGAAAATACTCTACAGAAAAAAATATCCTGACATCATTCAAAGTTATCAAAAGAACCTTTAATCCAAATTCCATCAACCGCTTCTGTATATTCAAAATGAGTAAGGTTACTATTCCAAAAGTGGATCACATTGTTGCAATTTTTGTAACTGTAACCAAAGGTAAAGCAAATAAAACCTGAATCCTTTAAAATATACATTAATGTATTAATTTTGAAACTGTCATATCAGCAATCTTTTATTTTTTTTTAGCATTAATGATCTTGCTATTGTTCTTGTCGTCAAAGAATCTCATATGCTGAAGAGTTAACTTTTATCTTCTCATAGAAATATTCCTGACATCATCCAATGATACCAAAAGAATTTTTTTGTCAAATTTTCATCAAAAGTTTTTCAATATTCACATTGTCCAAGGTTAGTATTCCAAAACTGGATCACATTGTTGCCAATGTCATTTACAGTTAATTCTCAAAATTATACATAAATGCATTTGTATCTGACATATCTGAAATTTTATTTGCTTCAATCCAGTTTCCTGAAATGAAATCTATAATTGATTACCAAACGTCTATTTTTCTAGCATTTGCTATAGTTACTTCACAATTTTATTCCGTAATAACAACTTTTTTCTCCTTTGAATATGTCCCTGGAATCCTTGAATGTGATTGAAAAAAGCAATCCAATGCTCTAATACATGCAGTTTATCATTGCTGACTTGTGACTTATACATCAAATAAGCTTTATTTTGTTGAATCATCTTTCTTGAAATCATACTCTATGTTGAATATCCAGCTTTTCTATTTGTATTTGACTATTGCTCCAGACTACAAGGAAGTTTATATTCTATATGGGACACATTCCTTTTTCGAATATGTACCTGACATCATTCCAAAAGCTTAAGAGAAAATGTCATCAAATTTCTTGGAATTTTCCTCCATATTTAAACCGTTGGACGTTAATATCCCAAAACTGCATCACCTTGATGTCGTTTTTATTTATTAGTATGCATGTGTAAAACGAACAAAATGCCACAGCTCAGAAAGGGATAGTTATGGAAATGTACCTGCTATAACTTCAATATCTTTGGAATAGTGTCATTTATCCTTTCGTGAATCTCCTTTTTAATCACAAAGTTCTCTTCCTGTGTGTCATTTTCCTACTAGGTTAAAGATATATAATGGGATGGCAGCTTTTATGGCTTGAAATGTTACATATAGCATTCGAAGTGACTATAAGAAATCCCTGTCAAATTTCTAAGACCCCTTCTTAATATTGACATTGTTCAAGGTCACTAATGTAAATCCAGAGTACCTGTGTAGTATCAAGATAAATAGGAATCCTGCACAGCAAAAACGAAGACTGAATGCACAGTAAAATACAAAAGTTCCTTAAAGGGTTTGTGACTGATATATCGTCCAATTTTTTTTTTTTCGTAAAATCCTATTTCCTGATATTCATACCATCTTCTGAAAACAAAAGATTCCTTCCATATCATTCTTACACTATCCTACAAAATGAAAATACTCTACAGAAAAAAATATCCTGACATCATTCAAAGTTATCAAAAGAACCTTTAATCCAAATTCCATCAACCGCTTCTGTATATTCAAAATGAGTAAGGTTACTATTCCAAAAGTGGATCACATTGTTGCAATTTTTGTAACTGTAACCAAAGGTAAAGCAAATAAAACCTGAATCCTTTAAAATATACAATAATGTATTAATTTTGAAACTGTCATATCAGCAATCTTTTATTTTTTTTTAGCATTAATGATCTTGCTATTGTTCTTGTCGTCAAAGAATCTCATATGCTGAAGAGTTAACATTTTTCTTCTCATAGAAATATTCCTGACATCATCCAATGATACCAAAAGAATTTTTTTGTCAAATTTTCATCAAAAGTTTTTCAATATTCACATTGTCCAAGGTTAGTATTCCAAAACTGGATCACATTGTTGCCAATGTCATTTACAGTTAATTCTCAAAATTATACATAAATGCATTTGTATCTGACATATCTGAAATTTTATTTGCTTCAATCCAGTTTCCTGAAATGAAATCTATAATTGATTACCAAACGTCTATTTTTCTAGCATTTGCTATAGTTACTTCACAATTTTATTCCGTAATAACAACTTTTTTCTCCTTTGAATATGTCCCTGGAATCCTTGATTGTGATTGAAAAAAGCAATCCAAATGCTCTAATACATGCAGTTTATCATTGCTGACTTGTGACTTATAAATCTAATAAGCTTTATTTTGTTGAATCATCTTTCTTGAAATCATACTCTATGTTGAATATCCAGCTTTTCTATTTGTATTTGACTATTGCTCCAGACTACAAGGAAGTTTATATTCTATATGGGACACATTCCTTTTTCGAATATGTACCTGACATCATTCCAAAAGCTTAAGAGAAAATGTCATCAAATTTCTTGGAATTTTCCTCCATATTTAAACCGTTGGACGTTAATATCCCAAAACTGCATCACCTTGATGTCGTTTTTATTTATTAGTATGCATGTGTAAAACGAACAAAATGCCACAGCTCAGAAAGGGATAGTTATGGAAATGTACCTGCTATAACTTCAATATCTTTGGAATAGTGTCATTTATCCTTTCGTGAATCTCCTTTTTAATCACAAAGTTCTCTTCCTGTGTGTCATTTTCCTACTAGGTTAAAGATATATAATGGGATGGCAGCTTTTATGGCTTGAAATGTTACATATAGCATTCGAAGTGACTATAAGAAATCCCTGTCAAATTTCTAAGACCCCTTCTTAATATTGACATTGTTCAAGGTCACTAATGTAAATCCAGAGTACCTGTGTAGTATCAAGATAAATAGGAATCCTGCACAGCAAAAACGAAGACTGAATGCACAGTAAAATACAAAAGTTCCTTAAAGGGTTTGTGACTGATATATCGTCCAATTTTTTTTTTTCGTAAAATCCTATTTCCTGATATTCATACCATCTTCTGAAAACAAAAGATTCCTTTCATATCATTCTTACACTATCCTACAAAATGAAAATACTCTACAGAAAAAAATATCCTGACATCATTCAAAGTTATCAAAAGAACCTTTAATCCAAATTCCATCAACCGCTTCTGTATATTCAAAATGAGTAAGGTTACTATTCCAAAAGTGGATCACATTGTTGCAATTTTTGTAACTGTAACCAAAGGTAAAGCAAATAAAACCTGAATCCTTTAAAATATACAATAATGTATTAATTTTGAAACTGTCATATCAGCAATCTTTTATTTTTTTTTAGCATTAATGATCTTGCTATTGTTCTTGTCGTCAAAGAATCTCATATGCTGAAGAGTTAACATTTTTCTTCTCATAGAAATATTCCTGACATCATCCAATGATACCAAAAGAATTTTTTTGTCAAATTTTCATCAAAAGTTTTTCAATATTCACATTGTCCAAGGTTAGTATTCCAAAACTGGATCACATTGTTGCCAATGTCATTTACAGTTAATTCTCAAAATTATACATAAATGCATTTGTATCTGACATATCTGAAATTTTATTTGCTTCAATCCAGTTTCCTGAAATGAAATCTATAATTGATTACCAAACGTCTATTTTTCTAGCATTTGCTATAGTTACTTCACAATTTTATTCCGTAATAACAACTTTTTTCTCCTTTGAATATGTCCCTGGAATCCTTGATTGTGATTGAAAAAAGCAATCCAAATGCTCTAATACATGCAGTTTATCATTGCTGACTTGTGACTTATAAATCTAATAAGCTTTATTTTGTTGAATCATCTTTCTTGAAATCATACTCTATGTTGAATATCCAGCTTTTCTATTTGTATTTGACTATTGCTCCAGACTACAAGGAAGTTTATATTCTATATGGGACACATTCCTTTTTCGAATATGTACCTGACATCATTCCAAAAGCTTAAGAGAAAATGTCATCAAATTTCTTGGAATTTTCCTCCATATTTAAACCGTTGGACGTTAATATCCCAAAACTGCATCACCTTGATGTCGTTTTTATTTATTAGTATGCATGTGTAAAACGAACAAAATGCCACAGCTCAGAAAGGGATAGTTATGGAAATGTACCTGCTATAACTTCAATATCTTTGGAATAGTGTCATTTATCCTTTCGTGAATCTCCTTTTTAATCACAAAGTTCTCTTCCTGTGTGTCATTTTCCTACTAGGTTAAAGATATATAATGGGATGGCAGCTTTTATGGCTTGAAATGTTACATATAGCATTCGAAGTGACTATAAGAAATCCCTGTCAAATTTCTAAGACCCCTTCTTAATATTGACATTGTTCAAGGTCACTAATGTAAATCCAGAGTACCTGTGTAGTATCAAGATAAATAGGAATCCTGCACAGCAAAAACGAAGACTGAATGCACAGTAAAATACAAAAGTTCCTTAAAGGGTTTGTGACTGATATATCGTCCAATTTTTTTTTTTCGTAAAATCCTATTTCCTGATATTCATACCATCTTCTGAAAACAAAAGATTCCTTTCATATCATTCTTACACTATCCTACAAAATGAAAATACTCTACAGAAAAAAATATCCTGACATCATTCAAAGTTATCAAAAGAACCTTTAATCCAAATTCCATCAACCGCTTCTGTATATTCAAAATGAGTAAGGTTACTATTCCAAAAGTGGATCACATTGTTGCAATTTTTGTAACTGTAACCAAAGGTAAAGCAAATAAAACCTGAATCCTTTAAAATATACAATAATGTATTAATTTTGAAACTGTCATATCAGCAATCTTTTATTTTTTTTTAGCATTAATGATCTTGCTATTGTTCTTGTCGTCAAAGAATCTCATATGCTGAAGAGTTAACATTTTTCTTCTCATAGAAATATTCCTGACATCATCCAATGATACCAAAAGAATTTTTTTGTCAAATTTTCATCAAAAGTTTTTCAATATTCACATTGTCCAAGGTTAGTATTCCAAAACTGGATCACATTGTTGCCAATGTCATTTACAGTTAATTCTCAAAATTATACATAAATGCATTTGTATCTGACATATCTGAAATTTTATTTGCTTCAATCCAGTTTCCTGAAATGAAATCTATAATTGATTACCAAACGTCTATTTTTCTAGCATTTGCTATAGTTACTTCACAATTTTATTCCGTAATAACAACTTTTTTCTCCTTTGAATATGTCCCTGGAATCCTTGATTGTGATTGAAAAAAGCAATCCAAATGCTCTAATACATGCAGTTTATCATTGCTGACTTGTGACTTATAAATCTAATAAGCTTTATTTTGTTGAATCATCTTTCTTGAAATCATACTCTATGTTGAATATCCAGCTTTTCTATTTGTATTTGACTATTGCTCCAGACTACAAGGAAGTTTATATTCTATATGGGACACATTCCTTTTTCGAATATGTACCTGACATCATTCCAAAAGCTTAAGAGAAAATGTCATCAAATTTCTTGGAATTTTCCTCCATATTTAAACCGTTGGACGTTAATATCCCAAAACTGCATCACCTTGATGTCGTTTTTATTTATTAGTATGCATGTGTAAAACGAACAAAATGCCACAGCTCAGAAAGGGATAGTTATGGAAATGTACCTGCTATAACTTCAATATCTTTGGAATAGTGTCATTTATCCTTTCGTGAATCTCCTTTTTAATCACAAAGTTCTCTTCCTGTGTGTCATTTTCCTACTAGGTTAAAGATATATGATGGGATGGCAGCTTTTATGGCTTGAAATGTTACATATAGCATTCGAAGTGACTATAAGAAATCCCTGTCAAATTTCTAAGACCCCTTCTTAATATTGACATTGTTCAAGGTCACTAATGTAAATCCAGAGTACCTGTGTAGTATCAAGATAAATAGGAATCCTGCACAGCAAAAACGAAGACTGAATGCACAGTAAAATACAAAAGTTCCTTAAAGGGTTTGTGACTGATATATCGTCCAATTTTTTTTTTTTCGTAAAATCCTATTTCCTGATATTCATACCATCTTCTGAAAACAAAAGATTCCTTCCATATCATTCTTACACTATCCTACAAAATGAAAATACTCTACAGAAAAAAATATCCTGACATCATTCAAAGTTATCAAAAGAACCTTTAATCCAAATTCCATCAACCGCTTCTGTATATTCAAAATGAGTAAGGTTACTATTCCAAAAGTGGATCACATTGTTGCAATTTTTGTAACTGTAACCAAAGGTAAAGCAAATAAAACCTGAATCCTTTAAAATATACATTAATGTATTAATTTTGAAACTGTCATATCAGCAATCTTTTATTTTTTTTTAGCATTAATGATCTTGCTATTGTTCTTGTCGTCAAAGAATCTCATATGCTGAAGAGTTAACTTTTATCTTCTCATAGAAATATTCCTGACATCATCCAATGATACCAAAAGAATTTTCTTGTCAAATTTTCATCAAAAGTTTTTCAATATTCACATTGTCCAAGGTTAGTATTCCAAAACTGGATCACATTGTTGCCAATGTCATTTACAGTTAATTCTCAAAATTATACATAAATGCATTTGTATCTGACATATCTGAAATTTTATTTGCTTCAATCCAGTTTCCTGAAATGAAATCTATAATTGATTACCAAACGTCTATTTTTCTAGCATTTGCTATAGTTACTTCACAATTTTATTCCGTAATAACAACTTTTTTCTCCTTTGAATATGTCCCTGGAATCCTTGATTGTGATTGAAAAAAGCAATCCAAATGCTCTAATACATGCAGTTTATCATTGCTGACTTGTGACTTATACATCTAATAAGCTTTATTTTGTTGAATCATCTTTCTTGAAATCATACTCTATGTTGAATATCCAGCTTTTCTATTTGTATTTGACTATTGCTCCAGACTACAAGGAAGTTTATATTCTATATGGGACACATTCCTTTTTCGAATATGTACCTGACATCATTCCAAAAGCTTAAGAGAAAATGTCATCAAATTTCTTGGAATTTTCCTCCATATTTAAACCGTTGGACGTTAATATCCCAAAACTGCATCACCTTGATGTCGTTTTTATTTATTAGTATGCATGTGTAAAACGAACAAAATGCCACAGCTCAGAAAGGGATAGTTATGGAAATGTACCTGCTATAACTTCAATATCTTTGGAATAGTGTCATTTATCCTTTCGTGAATCTCCTTTTTAATCACAAAGTTCTCTTCCTGTGTGTCATTTTCCTACTAGGTTAAAGATATATGATGGGATGGCAGCTTTTATGGCTTGAAATGTTACATATAGCATTCGAAGTGACTATAAGAAATCCCTGTCAAATTTCTAAGACCCCTTCTTAATATTGACATTGTTCAAGGTCACTAATGTAAATCCAGAGTACCTGTGTAGTATCAAGATAAATAGGAATCCTGCACAGCAAAAACGAAGACTGAATGCACAGTAAAATACAAAAGTTCCTTAAAGGGTTTGTGACTGATATATCGTCCAATTTTTTTTTCCGTAAAATCCTATTTCCTGATATTCATACCATCTTCTGAAAACAAAAGATTCCTTTCATATCATTCTTACACTATCCTACAAAATGAAAATACTCTACAGAAAAAAATATCCTGACATCATTCAAAGTTATCAAAAAAACCTTTAATCCAAATTCCATCAACCGCTTCTGTATATTCAAAATGAGTAAGGTTACTATTCCAAAAGTGGATCACATTGTTGCAATTTTTGTAACTGTAACCAAAGGTAAAGCAAATAAAACCTGAATCCTTTAAAATATACATTAATGTATTAATTTTGAAACTGTCATATCAGCAATCTTTTATTTTTTTTTAGCATTAATGATCTTGCTATTGTTCTTGTCGTCAAAGAATCTCATATGCTGAAGAGTTAACTTTTATCTTCTCATAGAAATATTCCTGACATCATCCAATGATACCAAAAGAATTTTCTTGTCAAATTTTCATCAAAAGTTTTTCAATATTCACATTGTCCAAGGTTAGTATTCCAAAACTGGATCACATTGTTGCCAATGTCATTTACAGTTAATTCTCAAAATTATACATAAATGCATTTGTATCTGACATATCTGAAATTTTATTTGCTTCAATCCAGTTTCCTGAAATGAAATCTATAATTGATTACCAAACGTCTATTTTTCTAGCATTTGCTATAGTTACTTCACAATTTTATTCCGTAATAACAACTTTTTTCTCCTTTGAATATGTCCCTGGAATCCTTGATTGTGATTGAAAAAAGCAATCCAAATGCTCTAATACATGCAGTTTATCATTGCTGACTTGTGACTTATACATCTAATAAGCTTTATTTTGTTGAATCATCTTTCTTGAAATCATACTCTATGTTGAATATCCAGCTTTTCTATTTGTATTTGACTATTGCTCCAGACTACAAGGAAGTTTATATTCTATATGGGACACATTCCTTTTTCGAATATGTACCTGACATCATTCCAAAAGCTTAAGAGAAAATGTCATCAAATTTCTTGGAATTTTCCTCCATATTTAAACCGTTGGACGTTAATATCCCAAAACTGCATCACCTTGATGTCGTTTTTATTTATTAGTATGCATGTGTAAAACGAACAAAATGCCACAGCTCAGAAAGGGATAGTTATGGAAATGTACCTGCTATAACTTCAATATCTTTGGAATAGTGTCATTTATCCTTTCGTGAATCTCCTTTTTAATCACAAAGTTCTCTTCCTGTGTGTCATTTTCCTACTAGGTTAAAGATATATGATGGGATGGCAGCTTTTATGGCTTGAAATGTTACATATAGCATTCGAAGTGACTATAAGAAATCCCTGTCAAATTTCTAAGACCCCTTCTTAATATTGACATTGTTCAAGGTCACTAATGTAAATCCAGAGTACCTGTGTAGTATCAAGATAAATAGGAATCCTGCACAGCAAAAACGAAGACTGAATGCACAGTAAAATACAAAAGTTCCTTAAAGGGTTTGTGACTGATATATCGTCCAATTTTTTTTTCCGTAAAATCCTATTTCCTGATATTCATACCATCTTCTGAAAACAAAAGATTCCTTTCATATCATTCTTACACTATCCTACAAAATGAAAATACTCTACAGAAAAAAATATCCTGACATCATTCAAAGTTATCAAAAAAACCTTTAATCCAAATTCCATCAACCGCTTCTGTATATTCAAAATGAGTAAGGTTACTATTCCAAAACTGGATCACATTGTTGCAATTTTTGTAACTGTAACCAAAGGTAAAGCAAATAAAACCTGAATCCTTCAAAATATACAATAATGTATTAATTTTGAAACTGTCATATCAGCAATCTTTTTTTTTTAGCATTAATGATCTTGCTATTGTTCTTGTCGTCAAAGAATCTCATATGCTGAAGAGTTAACTTTTATCTTCTCATAGAAATATTCCTGACATCATCCAATGATACCAAAAGAATTTTTTTTGTCAAAATTTCATCAAAAGTTTTTCAATATTCACATTGTCCAAGGTTAGTATTCCAAAACTGGATCACATTGTTGCCAATGTCATTTACAGTTAATTCTCAAAATTATACATAAATGCATTTGTATCTGACATATCTGAAATTTTATTTCCATCAATCCAGTTTCCTGAAATGAAATCTATAATTGATTACCAAACGTCTATTTTTCTAGCATTTGCCATAGTTCCTTCACAATCTTATTCCGTAATAACAACTTTTTTCTCCTTTGAATATGTCCCTGGAATCCTTGATTGTGATTGAAAAAAGCAATCCAAATGCTCTAATACATGCAGTTTATCATTGCTGACTTGTGACTCATACATCTAATAAGCTTTATTTTGTTGAATCATCTTTCTTGAAATCATACTCTATGTTGAATATCCAGCTTTTCTATTTGTATTTGACTATTGCTGAAGACTACAAGGAAGTTTATATTCTATATGGGATATATTCCTTTTTCGAATATGTACCTGACATCATTACAAAAGCTTTAGATATTTTAGAATTTTTTGAAATTTTTTTGAGTGAGCAAGTAGGGAACTCAGAACTGTATATTGATGGGATTGTTTTTGAAAGAAAGGATCGTACATTAAAGGCAGGTGGTGGAATTCTTATTTATATTTCTAGTGATATAACATATAAACGTAGAACTGATTTTGAGATCAGTAATATTGATACAATCTGGCTAGAGATGAATCTGAAAAATTCAAAACCTATATTTTATTGCTCTGCTTATCGTCCACCATCTGCCCCCTCCTGCTGGGCGGAGGACTTAAGAAGGGAGGTGAATCGTCGCTGCTGCTGTGACGACACTGAAATAATTCTAACAGGTGATTTCAATATTGATTTAATGAAAGACCCCCCCACGATACTGGACATTTGCTTTAGAGGAATTTTGACTTTCACAGATAATTACTGTACCTACCCGAGTTACCAGTACCTCAAGTACCTTAATTGATCATTTTTATACGACCAGACCAGATAACATATGTGAAATCTGTGTCCCCCCTATTGCTATCTCCGACCACTATCCTGTGTGTTCGACACGCAAAGGTAACTGCATGTAGCGAAAAGGCAAACATATTGAAATTCAATACCGAGACTTTAAAAAATTGAATGAAAATAATTTCCATACAGATTTAGCAAACGCAAATTTAAACACTCTTCTCCAACTTGATGATCCAAACGAAATATTGAACAGTTTTTATGATTTATTTAATGACATTCTTAACAAGCATGCAAAAGTAAAAACAAAAAGAGTCAAGACAGATATTCGACCTAAATGGCTCACACAAGAAATTAGCGAGGCTGGGCATTTACGTGATTTATACCATTTACGAGGGGAATTCAGACAATTTCAGATTTTGGAGGAATAAAGTCAAACAGCTGACTGATCAAGCCAAAACATCTTATTACAAATCAGCTATTGAAGAAAGCTCAAGTCCTAAAGAAACGTGGGGTTATTTAAACCAGTTGACATCTCCAGACTCCAAAACTTTACGCCAACCTGTATCACTCAGAATGGTTCTGATTTTGAAAATTACAAGATATAGTTGATATTTTTAATAAACACTTTACAGAAGTATCTAGTAAGTTATTGTCAGATATGTCAGTGCAAAATTTTGATTCTGAATTATCAAACAACTTTAAAAAATAAAAACTTGGGAATAAAAACTTTTTCAGTATTCACCAAATTAGTGAAACAGAAGTATTTAATATGTTGAATGCACTTGATGTAAATAAATCAGCAGGTGTTGATTTTATTGGCTCTCGTCTACTAAAACTTTCAGCTAATGTCATATGCAAATCCATTACACATCTTATAAACGCTAGCATCATTAATGGTGTATTTCCATCACGTTTAAAGAAAGCAAAAAATCACTCGAATTTTTAAGAGTGGTGACCATGCTGATCCAGGAAACTACAGACCTATATCAATTCTTCCAACATTGTCCAAATTAATTGAAAAACACATAGCCAATCAACTATGGGATTTTACCACTACCTTTGATCTTATATATAAATCACAATCTGGTTTTCGAGAGTTTCCTTCCTGTCAAACAGCATTAACGAAACTAACAGACAATTGGATACAAGCTATGGATCAAGGAAATCTTGTAGGGATAACTTTTCTAGATTTTAGTAAAGCATTCGATTTAGTCAATCACTATATTCTGATAAATAAACTTAAGTTGTATCACTTTGACCAAATGTTAATTAAATGGTTTTATTCCTATTTAAGCTCCAGGACACAATGTGTAAAACTAGGTACATGTTCCTCTAACTTCTTGCCTGTTACAGCAGGTGTGTCTCAAGGTTCTATTTAAGAGCCACTTATATTTTTACTGTATATAAATGATCTTCCTCTACATGTAAATAATACAGGTATTGATTTCTTTGCTGATGATGCAACTTTACATACATATCATAATAATGTGCATACTATTGAAAATGCCCTAAATGATGATTTGTGTGAGATTGAAAACTGGTGTTCTAGAAATCAAATGATGTTGAATATTGATAAGACAGAATGTATGCTTATGGGAACTCAACATAGAAAATCTAAGTTAACATCTTCAAAATTAGATTTGTGTGTATCGGACAAAGTTCTTAAAAATGTTGAATCAGAAAAACTCCTGGGAGTACATATTGATCATTCATTGCGCTATAATAGTCATACTGATTCTGTTTGCAAGTCCTTGACATATAAACTATTTACATTACGTAAAATTAAAAAATTTCTCCCATTACACACACGGAAACTTTTCTATAATGCATATATTCTGCCTTCTTTGAATCATTATTTGACTATTTGGGGCAATACTCAAGGTGCTGGCATAGAAAGAGTTTTTAAATACAAAAAAGAGCAGCCAGAATTATATTAGATGTGGCACAAGATGCTCCATCACTAGCATTATTTGTGAAACTTGGTTGGTTGACTATATATGAATTGAAAGATTTTCACAAATACATATTGCTTTACAAAACACTTCATGACACCTGATTATCTGGGAGACTCCTTTGAATTCATTTCCTCTAATAATTATATTTTACGTTCTGAATCCAATTATGACCTTAGTCTACCAAAGCATCGAACAAATAAGTTTAAAAATTCTTTTCAAAATTCAGGCGTTCATTTATGGAACAAATTACCACTACATACACGTTTTTCCCCAACTGCACAATCCTTTCGTAAAAATGTAAAAAAAAAAAATTATCATCAATGGACGCAACATTTTTTAATTTGTAACTTGTTTCTATGTTTTAATAATATATACTTTTCTAAAATGTATTTCATCTATGTCAAATACTTGTATTTTCTTCTGATTATTGTACTGTTTTATTCATGATTGTACTATACATACATAGAGGGCTCCGAGGAAGACTAGTGCTTTGCATAAATCAGGTTACCCTCTTTAAATAAAGTATTATTAATATTATTATCATTATTATTATTAAGAAAAAATGTCATCAAGCTCTTGGTATTTTCCTCGATATTTATACTGTTGGAGGTTAATATTCGAAAGCTGGATCACCTTGATGTCGCTATATTTATTTGTATGCATGTGCATAACAAACAAAATGCTACAATTCAGAAAGGGATGGTTATGTAAATGTACCTACTATAACTTCAATATATTTGGAATAGTGTCATTTATCCTTTCGCGAATCTCCTTTTTAATTACAAAGTTCGAATTCTCGTCCTGTATATCATCTTTCTATTAGGTTAAAGAGGTGTAATGGGATGGTAGCTTTTATGGCTTAAAAATATTATATATACCATTCGAAGTGACTAAAAGAAATCTCTGTCAAATTTCTAGGACCATTTCATAATATTGATACTGTTCAAGGTCACTATTGTAGATCCAGAATACCTGTGTAGTATCAAGATACATACACATGGAGTAATCCTGCACAGCAAAAACAAAGACTCAATGAACAGTAACATAAAATAGTTCCTTAAAGGGTTTGTGACTGATATATCGTCAAATTCTTTTTTCATAAAATCCTATTTCCTGATATTCAAACCATCTTCTGAAAACAATAGTTTCCTTTCATATCTTTTTTATACTATTCTACAAAATGAAAATACTCTACAGAAAAAAATATTCTGACATCATTCAGACTTATCAAAAGAACCTTAAATCCGAATTCGATCAACCGCTCCTGTATATTCACAATGTCTAAGGTGACTACTCTAAAACTGGATCACATTGTAGCAATTTTATGAACTGTGACCAAAGGTCACGCAAACAAAATCTGAATCCTTCAAAATATACATTAACGTATTAATTTTGACACTGTCATATCAGCAATCATTTTTTTTATAGCATTAATGATCTTGCAATTGTTCTTATCTTCAAGTAATCTTATATGCTGAAGAATTAACATTTATCTTATAGAAATATTTCTGACATCATTCAAAGATACCAAAAGAATTTTTTGTCAAATTTTCATTAAAGTTTTTGAGTATTCACATTGTCCAAGGTTAGTATTCCAAAACTGGATCACATTGTTGCCAATGTCATTTACAGTTAATTCTCAAAATTATACATAAATGCATTTGTATCTGACATATCTGAAATTTTATTTGCATCATTCCAGTTTTCTGAAATGAAATCTGTAACTGATTACCAAACGTCTATTTTTCTAACATTTGCCATAGTTACTTCACAATCTTATTCCGTAATAACAACTTTTATCTCCTTTGAATATGTCCCTGGAATCATTGAATGTGATTGAAGAAAGCAACCCAAATGCTCTAATACATGCAGTTTATCATTGTTGACTTGTGACTTATACATCAAATAAGCTTTATTTTGTTGAATCATCTTTTTTGAAATCATACTCTTTGTTGAATATCCAGCTTTTCTATTTGTATTTGACTATTCCTCGTGACTACAAGGGAGTTTATATACTGTATGGGACATCATTTCGAAAGCTTAAGGGAAAGTGTGATCAAGCTTCTTGGTATTTTCCTCGATATTTATACTATTGGAGGTTAATATTCCAAAAGTGAATCACCTTGATGTCGCTATTTGTATTTGTATGCATGTGTACAACAAACGAAATGCTACAGCTCAGAAAGGGATAGTTATGTAAATGTACCTACTATTACTTCAATATCTTTATAATAGGTTCATTTATCCTTTAGTGAATCTCTTTTTTTAATTACAAAGTTCTCTTCCTGTATCTTGTCTTCCTATTAGGTTAAAGATGTATAAAGGGATGGCAGCTTTTATGGCTTAAAAATGTTATATATACCATTCGAAGTGACTAAAAGAAATCTCTGGCAAATCTCTAAGACCATTTCTTAACATTGACACTGTTCAAGGTCACTATTCTAATTCCAGAGTACCTGTGTATTTTTAAGATAAAAAGTAACCCTGCAGAACAAAACTAGATGAATGCACAGTAACATGTAACACTTCCTTAAAGGTTTTTGTGACTGATATATCATCAAAAGTTTTTTTTTTAATAAAATCCTATTTCCTGATATTCATACCATCTGCTGAAAACCAATATTTCCTTCCATATCTTTCTTATACTATTCTACAAAATGATAATACTCTACACAAAGAAATATCCTGACATCATTCATAGTTATTAGTAGAACTTTGCTTTAAATCCAAATTCCATAAACCGCCCACGTATTGTGCAGGGAACTAATTTTGTTACAATAACCAGCATCAGCATAAGCATTAGTAGCATCAGGATCGAGCTAGCATCAGCATCAACATGTAAAAATCTGCATTACCAGGATCAGCATCAGCAAGCAAAGGATAAAACCAGCATTGACCTACATAAAATCAGCATTATCCTACTAGCATCAGAGAATCAATGAGTTTTAATTCAGTAAAAAATTAAAAAAGAAAGAAAGAATATTGGTTAAAGTATTCACATTATTGATACATAGTGAGATATTATGATCAAATAATTGTAAAAAGCACTTTTATTGCTTTAAACGGCAATGCTGAAATTCATTATCTACTTCCGGTAGCATGATGCTACTTCCAGTAGCATTGACCTAATTATAAAACAGCATCAGGATAAGGATTACTAGCATTAAATCAGCAAGCAAAGGAAGCATTCAAATCAGCAAGCAAAGGAAGCATTCAAATCAGCATCGATGCTGTAACAAAATAAGTTTCCTGCACTGTATATTCACAATCTCTAAGGTGACTATTCCAAAACAGGATCACATTGTAGCAATTTTATTAACTGTTACCAAAGGTGACGCTAACAAAATCTGAAACCTTCAAAATATACATAAATCCATTAATTTTGAAACTGTCTTATCAGCAATCATTTTTTATCATGAATGATTTTACTATTGTTCTTGTCTTCAAGTAATCTTATATTCTGAAGAATTAACATACTTTTCACATAGAAAAAATCCTGACATCATTCAAAGTTACCAAAAGAATTTCTTCTCAAATTTTCATCAAAAGTTTTAGAATGTTCACGTTGTCGAAGGTTAGTATTCCAAAACTGGATCACATTGTTGTCAATGTCATTTACAGTTAATTCTCAAAATTATACATAAATGCATTTGTATCTGACATATCTGAAATTTTATTTGCATCATTCCAGTTTTCTGAAATGAAATCTGTAATTGATTACCAAACGTCTATTTTTCTAACATTTGCCATAGTTACTTCACAATCTTATTCCGTAATAACAACTTTTATCTCCTTTGAATATGTCCCTGAAATCATTGAATGTGATTGGAGAAAGCAACCCAAATGCTCTAATACATGCAGTTTATCATTTTTGACTAGTGAGTTACACATCAAATAAGCTTTATTTTGTTGAATCATCTTTCTTGAAATCATACTCTATGTTGTACATCCAGCTTTTCTCTTTGTATTTGACTATTGCTCCAGACTACAAGGGATTTTATATTCTGTATGAGACACATTAATTTTTCGAATATGTACCTGACATCATCTCAAAAGCCTTAAGAGACAGTGTCATCAAGTTTCTTGGTATTTTCCTCGATATTTTAACTGTTGGAGGTTAATATTCCAAAAGTGAATCACCTTGATGTCGCTATTTGTATTTGTATGCATGTGTAAAACAAACATTATGCTACAGCTCAGAAAGGGATGGTAATGTAAATGTACCTACTATAACTTCAATATCTTTAGAACAGTGTCATTTATCTTTTCGTGAATCTCTTTTTTAATTACAAAGTTCTCTTCCTGTGTGTTATCTTTCTATTAGGTTAAAGATGTTTAATGAGATGGCAGCTTTTATGGATTAAAAATGTTATATATACCATTCGAAGTGACTAGAAGAAATCTCTGTAAAATTTCTAATACCATTTCTTAATATTGACACTCTTCATGGTCACTATTCTAAAACCAGAGTACCTGTGTAGTAATTAAATAAATAGTAACCCTGTACAACAAAAACAGTCTGAATGCACAGTAACATGTAACTCTTCCTTAAAGGTTTTTGTGACTGATATATCATCAAAATGTTTTTTATAAAATCCTATTTCCTGATATTCATACCATCTGCTGAAAACCAAAGTTTCCTTCCATATATTACATATACTATTCTACAAAATAAAAATACTCTAAACAAAGAAATATCCTGACATCATTCAAAGTTATCAAAAGAACCTTAAATCCAAATTTCATCAAACACTTCTGTATATTCACAATGTCTAAGGTGACTATTCCAAAACTGGATCACACTGTAGCAATTTTTTTAACTGTTACCATAGGTAAGGCAAACAAAATCCGAATCCTACAAAATATACATTGATGCATTAATATTGAAACTGTCATATCAGCAGTCATTTTTTTAGCATGAATGATCTTACTATTGTTCTTGTCTTCCTGTAATCTTTTATGCTGAAGAATCAACATACTCTTCTCATAGAAATATTCCTGACATCATTCAAAGATACCGAAAAGAACTTTTTGGCAAATTTTCATCAAAAGTTTTTGAATATTCACATTGCCCAAGGATAGTATTCCAAAACTGGATTACATTGTTGCCAATGTCATTTACAGTTACTGGATGCAACGGAAACTAAATATGAATTCTCAAAATTATACATAAATGCATTTGTATCTGACATATCAGGAATTTTATTTGCTTCAATCCAATTTCCTGAAATGAAATCTATAATTCATTAACAAGAGTCTATTTTTCTAGCATTTGCCATAGTAACTTCACAATCTTACCCTGTAATAACAACTTTTTTCTCCTCTGAATATGTAACTGGCCTCATTCAGTGTGATTGAAAAAAGCAATCCAAATGCCCAAATACATGCAGTTTATCATTTTGACTTGTGACTTATACATCAAATAAGCTTTATTTTGTTGAATCATCTTTCTTGAAATCATACTCTATGTTGAATATCCAATTTTTCTATCTGTATTTGACTATTGCTCCAGAATACAAGAGAGTTTATATATTGAAAAGGACACATTCCTTTTTCGAATATGTACCTGACATCACTCCAAAAGCTTAAGAGAAAATGTCATCAACTTTCTTGGTATTTTCCTCGATATTTATACTGTTGGAGGTTAATATTCCAAAATTACATCACCTTGATGTCGCTATATGTATTTGTATGCATGTGTATAAGAAACAAAATGCTACAGCTCAGAAAGGGATGGTTATATATGTAAATGTCCCTACCATAACTTCAATATCTTTGGAATATTGTCTTTTATCCTTTCGTGAATTTCTTTTTTAATTACAAAGTTCTCTTCCTGTATCTGGTCTTCTTATTAGCTTAAAGGTCCATTATGAGATGGCAGCTTTTATGCCATTCGAAGTGACTTAAAGAAATCTATGGCAAATTTCTAAGACCATTTCTTAATATTGACACTGTTCAAGGTCACTATTGTAAATCCAGAATACCTGTGTAGCAATTAGATAAATAGTAACCCTGCACAACAAAAACAAAGACTGAATTCACAGGAACATGCAATAGTTCCTTAAAGGGTTTGTGACTGATATATCGTCAAAGTTTTTTTCATAAAATCCTATTTCCCGATATTCATACCATCTTCTGAAATGAAAAGTTTCCTTTCATATCTTTCTTATAGTAATCTACAAAATGAAAATACTCTAAAGAAGGAAATATCCTGACATCATTCAAAGTTACCAAAAGAACCTTAAATCCAAATTCCATCAAACACTTCTGTATATTCACAATGTCTAAGGTGACTATTCCAAAACTGGATCACATTGTAGCAATTTTATTAACTGTTACCCTAGGTAAGGCAAACAAAATCCGAATCCTACAAAGTATACATTAATGCATTAATTTTGAAACTGTCATATCAGCAATCATTTTTGCTTTTTTAAGCATGAATGATCTTACTATTGTTCTTGTCTTCAAGTAATCTTATATGCTGAGGAAATAAAATACTCTTCTCGTAGAAATATTCCTGACATCATTCAAAGATACCAAGAGAATTTTTTGTCAAATTTTCATCAAAAGTTTTAGAATGTTCACGTTGTTGAAGGTTAGTATTCCAAAACTGGATCACATTGTTGCCAATGTCAGTTACTGGATGCAACGCAAACTAAATATGAATTCTCAAAATTATACATAAATGCATTTGTATCTGACATATCTGAAATTTTATTTCCATCAATCCAATTTCCTGAAATGAAATCTATAATTGATTACCAGGAGTCTATTTTTCTAGCATTTGCCATAATTACTTCACAATCTTAATTACAATTACAATTATTCCGTGAAAACAACTTTTTTTCTCCTTTAAATATCTCCCTGGAATCATTGAATGTGATTTAAGAAAGCAATCCAAATGTTCTAACACATGCAGTTTATCATTTTTGACTAGTGACTTATACATCAGATAAGCTTTATTTTGTTGAATCATCTTTCTTGAAATCATTCTCTATGTTGTACATCCAGCTTTTCTCTTTGTATTTGACTATTGCTCCAGACTACAAGGGATTTTATATTCTGTATGAGACACATTAATTTTTCGAATATGTACCTGACATCATTCCAAAAGCTTAAGAGAAAGTGTCATCAAGTTTCTTGGTATTTTCCTCGATATTTTAACTGTTGGAGGTTAATATTCCAAAAGTGAATCACCTTGATGTCGCTATTTGTATTTGTATGCATGTGTAAAACAAACATTATGCTACAGCTCAGAAAGGGATGGTAATGTAAATGTACCTACTATAACTTCAATATCTTTAGAATAGTGTCATTTATCTTTTCGTGAATCTCTTTTTTAATTACAAAGTTCTCTTCCTGTGTGTCATCTTTCTATTAGGTTAAAGATGTTTAATGGGATGGCAGCTTTTATGGATTAAAAATGTTATATATACCATTCGAAGTGACTAGAAGAAATCTCTTAAAATTTCTAATACCATTTCTTAATATTGACACTCTTCATGGTCACTATTCTAAAACCAGAGTACCTGTGTAGTAATTAGATAAATAGAAACCCTGTACAACAAAAACAGTCTGAATCCACAGTAACATGTAACTCTTCCTTAAAGGTTTTTGTGACTGATATATTATCAAAATGTTTTTTTTTTTTTTATAAAATCCTATTTCCTGATATTCATACCATCTGCTGAAAACCAAAGTTTCCTTCCATATATTACATATACTATTCTACAAAATAAAAATACTCTAAACAAAGAAATATCCTGACATCATTCAAAGTTATCAAAAGAACCTTAAATCCAAATTTCATCAAACACTTCTGTATATTCACAATGTCTAAGGTGACTATTCCAAAACTGGATCACACTGTAGCAATTTTTTTTAACTGTTACCATAGGTAAGGCAAACAAAATCCGAATCCTACAAAATATACATTGATGCATTAATATTGAAACTGTCATATCAGCAATGATTTTTTAGCATGAATGATCTTATTATTGTTCTTGTCTTCCTGTAATCTTTTATGCTGAAGAATCAACATACTCTTCTCATAGAAATATTCCTGACATCATTCAAAGATACCGAAAAGAACTTTTTGGCAAATTTTCATCAAAAGTTTTTGAATATTCACATTGCCCAAGGATAGTATTCCAAAACTGGATCATATTGTTGCCAATGTCATTTACAGTTACTGGATGCAACGGAAACTAAATATGAATTCTCAAAATTATACATAAATGCATTTGTATCTGACATATCAGGAATTTTATTTGCTTCAATCCAATTTCCTGAAATGAAATCTATAATTCATTAACAAGAGTCTATTTTTCTAGCATTTGCCATAGTAACTTCACAATCTTACCCTGTAATAACAACTTTTTTCTCCTCTGAATATGTAACTGGCCTCATTCAGTGTGATTGAAAAAAGCAATCCAAATGCCCAAATACATGCAGTTTATCATTTTGACTTGTGACTTATACATCAAATAAGCTTTATTTTGTTGAATCATCTTTCTTGAAATCATTCTCTATGTTGAATATCCAATTTTTCTATCTGTATTTGACTATTGCTCCAGAATACAAGAGAGTTTATATATTGTATAGAACACATTCCTTTTTCGAATATGTACCTGACATCACTCCAAAAGCTTAAGAGAAAATGTCATCAACTTTCTTGGTATTTTCCTCGATATTTATACTGTTGGAGGTTAATATTCCAAAATTACATCACCTTGATGTTGCTATATGTATTTGTATGCATGTGTATAAGAAACAAAATGCTACAGCTCAGAAAGGGATGGTTATATATGTAAATGTCCCTACCATAACTTCAATATCTTTGGAATATTGTCTTTTATCCTTTCGTGAATTTCTTTTTTAATTACAAAGTTCTCTTCCTGTATCTGGTCTTCTTATTAGCTTAAAGGTCCATTATGAGATGGCAGCTTTTATGCCATTCGAAGTGACTTAAAGAAATCTATGGCAAATTTCTAAAACCATTTCTTAATATTGACACTGTTCAAGGTCACTATTGTAAATCCAGAATACCTGTGTAGTAATAGATAAATAGTAGCCCTGCACAACAAAAACAAAGACTGAATTCACAGGAACATGCAATAGTTCCTTAAAGGGTTTGTGACTGATATATCGTCAAAGTTTTTTTCATAAAATCCTATTTCCCGATATTCATACCATCTTCTGAAATGAAAAGTTTCCTTTCAAATCTTTCTTATAGTAATCTACAAAATGAAAATACTCTAAAGAAGGAAATATCCTAACATCATTCAAAGTTACCAAAAGAACCTTAAATCCAAATTCCATCAAACACTTCTGTATATTCACAATGTCTAAGGTGACTATTCCAAAACTGGATCATATTGTAGCAATTTTATTAACTGTTACCCTAGGTAAGGCAAACAAAATCCGAATCCTACAAAATATACATTAATGCATTAATTTTGAAACTGTCTTCTCAGCAATCATTTTTGTTTTAGCATGAATGATCTTACTATTGTTCTTGTCTTCAAGTAATCTTATATGCTGAGGAAATAAAATACTCTTCTCGTAGAAATATTCCTGACATCATTCAAAGATACCAAGAGAATTTTTTGTCAAATTTTCATCAAAAGTTTTAGAATGTTCACGTTCTCGAAGGTTAGTATTCCAAAACTGGATCACATTGTTGCCAATGTCAGTTACTGGATGCATCGCAAACTAAATATGAATTCTCAAAATTATACATAAATGCATTTGTATCTGACATATCTGAAATTTTATTTCCATCAATTCAATTTCCTGAAATGAAATCTATAATTGATTACCAAGAGTCTATTTTTCTAGCATTTGCCATAATTACTTCACAATCTTATTCCGTGAAAACAACTTTTTTCTCCTTTAAATATGTCCCTGGAATCATTGTATGTGATTGAAGAAAGCAATCCAAATGCTCTAATACATGCAGTTTATCATTTTTGACTAGTGACTTATACATCAAATAAGCTTTATTTTGTTGAATCATCTTTCTTGAAATCATTCTCTATGTTGTATATCCAGCTTTTCTCTTTGTATTTGACTATTGCTCCAGACTACAAGGGATTTTATATTCTGTATGAGACACATTAATTTTTCGAATATGTACCTGACATCATTCCAAAAGCTTAAGAGAAAGTGTCATCAAGTTTCTTGGTATTTTCCTCGATATTTTAACTGTTGGAGGTCAATATTCCAAAAGTGAATCACCTTGATGTCGCTATTTGTATTTGTATGCATGTGTAAAACAAACATTATGCTACAGCTCAGAAAGGGATGGTAATGTAAATGTACCTACTATAACTTCAATATCTTTAGAACAGTGTCATTTATCTTTTCGTGAATCTCTTTTTTAATTACAAAGTTCTCTTCCTGTGTGTCATCTTTCTATTAGGTTAAAGATGTTTAATGGGATGGCATCTTTTATGGATTAACAATGTTATATATACCATTCGAAATGACTAAAATAAATCTCTGTAAAATTTCTAATACCATTTCTTAATATTGACACTCTTCATGGTCACTATTCTAAATCCAGAGTACCTGTGTAGTATTTAGATAAATAGAAACCCTGTACAACAAAAACAGTCTGAATGCACAGTAACATGTAATACTTCCTTAAAGGTTTTTGTGACTGATATATCATCAAAATGTTTTTTATAAAATCCTATTTCCTGATATTCATACCATCTGCTGAAAACCAAAGTTTCCTTCCATATATTACATATACTATTCTACAAAAGAACCTTTAATCCAAATTCCATCAAACACTTCTGTATATTCACAATGTCTAAGGTGACTATTCCAAAACTGGATCACATTGTAGCAATTTTATTAACTGTTACCATAGGTAAGGCAAACAAAATCCGAATCCTACAAAATATACATTAATGCATTAATTTTGAAACTGTCATATCAGCAATCATTTTTTTAGCATGAATGATCTTACTATTGTTCTTGTCTTCCTGTAATCTTTTATGCTGAAGAATCAACATACTCTTCTCATAGAAATATTCCTGACATCGTTCAAAGATACCGAAAAGAACTTTTTGTCAAATTTTCATCAAAAGTTTTTGAATATTCACATTGCCCAAGGCATTAGAATTATGTCGGTAGCTATTAAATATATTTCTTATAATTTAATTTTCTGACATAAAGTGTAAAAAAGACACCTCCCCCTCAAAAATGCTCTTAAATTAGGGAATAACTATCTTCTACTTTGGTATTTGCGACCGTTAAAACTGATTGAACGGTTGATTTGATTTTACCGGTGACGCGTAAGTGGAGGCGGTAAAGCGGATGTTTGCAACCATTGTATCAGCATTAACGGTCGCAAATACCATTTTAGAATACAATTTTTTTTCCAATTCTAATGCAATTTTTGTCTGATGTGTACGTCTTATTTTGTTGTGTTTTACCATATGAAATACGTCACGGAGTGTTGTGTTTTTGCGTCGCTTTATTATGACGTCACAATGAAAAGCTTTCACTCACTGTTTATTAGCTAATCAAAATGCATTTTACAAAACAGTTGCATTAGAATTCTATCTCAAATGCAAAGTCAAGCGGATCAATACGTATTTCTGTGACGTAAGCGACACAGGTTTTACGATATGAATGGAATTTTCTTTTCAATCAAATGGCGCACTACAAGCAGAATTGAGATATTTAGGAATGAATATGCCCCCAAAAATTACCTGTTTATAATAATCCAGTCCTAATAATATTTACAAACTGGCCTTTCTCTTAACAAAATTATTTCATCAGATATCTATGAAAAATTAATTTCTTCATCACCGAAGGAAAAAAAAAAAACGTTTACATTATTCTTTATTTGTTCACCTTTTACAGATTAAATAGTTTTAATAAAAAACGATAAAAAAAAAAGAATTCGATATTTTTCATACAATAAGTAAAAATATATTTGCTAAAATGCAGGAATTTTTTATTAATCGGATTTATGTAGTGAATGCGTTATAAATCCATTTATCACAGCGCCCCACGTGGAAGGATGCGCGCGCAATATATGCGCAAGCATTTGTACATTCCATTCTCACACCATTTCCAAATGTTGCACGTTTAGGGTTTGCTGTGAATTTTTAAGAAAATTTAGAATATTGCACAATGACATTGTCAAAAGACTGTGGTGTACAAAGACGAGGTTTTTCTGATTGTTTGCACTAATTGTACCGTTAGTGTACTTCAACATGCTAGAGTTTTTGACTTCGCGCCGAAAGGGCTGTAAGGAGCGTATGGACGTTAGCCGAGGCTCTTACTTGTAGGAGTATCGTTGCTGTAAATATTGACAAAGATGTCCACAACATCTATAGTCGCCAAAGCCAAACAAGGCATTACAAAATGGAGAGAGAGAATAACGTCAATACCAGCAATGAGGAGGACATGCATAATACTACTACTACACACAGCACAAACGGTATGTCATCTTGTATGCCTACATCAATTATTAGTATAATGTTTTCACTGTTGTATCAATTACATTTTAAAAAAAAAAAAAAAAAAAAAAAAAAAAAAAAAAATGCACAAGAAAATACTAAATGTTCAGTTAATCGATCATTCTGTTAAAATCAGTGGGAAAAGGCAAAGAATAAGCTAATCATTACAATTGGTTTTAGTGTATTTAGTAGAATCTAAATTTAAGCACACCCTCTTCAACCACAGAGTTTAGAGCAATATAAATATAATTATGCACACGTTAAGACTGGGTTCCATAAAACTCCCTTTGACTTGAATTAATTTAACCTCGTACTCTGAAGATCACGCACTCGGCATCGTCGGTCATTGTTCCGATGTTGTAAGCGCCCGAGTATATACTTCATGGAGCCTTAAGGCTATAATAATAAGACTAATTTATTTATTCACCAATCAATGAGCTTTGAAAGGGGGGCATATATATATATATATAATTTATAAAAACAATACAATTACGTTTATAGCAAGTAATGGCTGCATTACGTGCAATATTAACCTGATCCTCACTTGCAATATTTAACTGTCCTCGCTAGCATCCCTCATACAATTGAAAGACTAGTGTTTCGATGCCAAATATCGTTACTTATTGTGTATATATGTGCACATTGTTATAAAATATGTATTTTAAGCTTGTTCTCCCTTCGATTAACATCTTCGTG
>NW_026890099.1:0-15263 GCF_033153115.1 Saccostrea echinata
ATCTGAAAAGGAAACTTCTCAAAAGTTTGTTTTCAATTAATACCATCTACTCAAAGTTGCGCATTTTTGGTAAGAATATATAGCAAAATTTAATACTGTTGTGCAACCTGCAGTAAAAGCAGATTTTATACTTCGAAATATTGTAGTCTATAATTTAAGGTTTAATTTCGTGAGTTTAGACGGAAAATGAGAAATAATGGCATTTTTTGACCGTCATTGCTGTTCGTTCGCGTTTAATGGAGCATAGAAAATTAGTCCAGATTTCCTCTAAAATAATTTATCTTGACCACACAAGGGCCTGATTTCGATGTATCGGGTTGAGAGAAATGCATGAAAATTAGAGGACACTTTAACAAATACCTTGCCATCACACTCGTTAACATTATTTACTCATAAACAATTTCAAAATCTATCAATTTAAAGAATTTAGACTAAACCCGGAGCAAAATAAAAATTCTGAATATGTGTAAATATCCGTTAATTTGGAACACAGTGGTAACAGATAAAGAAATCTAGTTTGTAAAAAGAATTATTTAGGCAAAACAATCGTAATTAAGCAGAAAACGCCATGATATTTCAATAATATGTATTATTTCAATGCTCTTTTTAACCCCACCCCCCTTCCTTATGACAAAGACTATTTCTTTCGCCCTGTTATAAAAAGCAAACATATTTTAAATAATTTTTAATCCTTATGTGAATCAGTATGCATTAATTAAAAATCTGAGACGAAAAAACAACAAAAGTTCAACGCGCAAGATCATTACATACAGTTCAACTTTTGCCATATTTTTAGAAATCCGTGTTCACCGCGAACACCCCTGTCACCGAGTGTCGCCAATATTTTTCCTACCTTGAGACGGATTTTTATGAAACTTGCTTTATTACATTGAATATTCATTACAGATCGGGAAAATAGCATTATACTGGCAAGCAAAAATTTTCACTCTTATTGCAGGTGTCGTAACAGTATTTCACTTGAGGTTCACGTCAAATCATGGCTGACGCAAAATAATTCCTGAATCTTCCCTTCCGATTCGGGCATTTTAACACGAGACTGGAGCTGAATTTTTTTATGAGATGAAAAACAATATGTAAACTTCCTCTATTGACTAGATTCATTAAAATTTAGGGCGTGCTGAATTTTCTATATACTGTATTTGAGTGGGGAGTGATTAGGTCCTGGACTTGATTTTCAAGCACCTGCTCGACTTCGAGCGAGACAAACTTGCGTGCCTTGCTGGATGGCTATGTATTTTTTGGTACTAAAATCTTTATAAAGAATTGTTTTACAAGATCTGAAAAGGAAACTTCTCAAAAGTTTGTTTTCAATTAATACCATCTACTCAAAGTTGCGCATTTTTGGTAAGAATATATAGCAAAATTTAATACTGTTGTGCAACCTGCAGTAAAAGCAGATTTTATACTTCGAAATATTGTAGTCTATAATTTAAGGTTTAATTTCGTGAGTTTAGACGGAAAATGAGAAATAATGGCATTTTTTGACCGTCATTGCTGTTCGTTCGCGTTTAATGGAGCATAGAAAATTAGTCCAGATTTCCTCTAAAATAATTTATCTTGACCACACAAGGGCCTGATTTCGATGTATCGGGTTGAGAGAAATGCATGAAAATTAGAGGACACTTTAACAAATACCTTGCCATCACACTCGTTAACATTATTTACTCATAAACAATTTCAAAATCTATCAATTTAAAGAATTTAGACTAAACCCGGAGCAAAATAAAAATTCTGAATATGTGTAAATATCCGTTAATTTGGAACACAGTGGTAACAGATAAAGAAATCTAGTTTGTAAAAAGAATTATTTAGGCAAAACAATCGTAATTAAGCAGAAAACGCCATGATATTTCAATAATATGTATTATTTCAATGCTCTTTTTAACCCCACCCCCCTTCCTTATGACAAAGACTATTTCTTTCGCCCTGTTATAAAAAGCAAACATATTTTAAATAATTTTTAATCCTTATGTGAATCAGTATGCATTAATTAAAAATCTGAGACGAAAAAACAACAAAAGTTCAACGCGCAAGATCATTACATACAGTTCAACTTTTGCCATATTTTTAGAAATCCGTGTTCACCGCGAACACCCCTGTCACCGAGTGTCGCCAATATTTTTCCTACCTTGAGACGGATTTTTATGAAACTTGCTTTATTACATTGAATATTCATTACAGATCGGGAAAATAGCATTATACTGGCAAGCAAAAATTTTCACTCTTATTGCAGGTGTCGTAACAGTATTTCACTTGAGGTTCACGTCAAATCATGGCTGACGCAAAATAATTCCTGAATCTTCCCTTCCGATTCGGGCATTTTAACACGAGACTGGAGCTGAATTTTTTTATGAGATGAAAAACAATATGTAAACTTCCTCTATTGACTAGATTCATTAAAATTTAGGGCGTGCTGAATTTTCTATATACTGTATTTGAGTGGGGAGTGATTAGGTCCTGGACTTGATTTTCAAGCACCTGCTCGACTTCGAGCGAGACAAACTTGCGTGCCTTGCTGGATGGCTATGTATTTTTTGGTACTAAAATCTTTATAAAGAATTGTTTTACAAGATCTGAAAAGGAAACTTCTCAAAAGTTTGTTTTCAATTAATACCATCTACTCAAAGTTGCGCATTTTTGGTAAGAATATATAGCAAAATTTAATACTGTTGTGCAACCTGCAGTAAAAGCAGATTTTATACTTCGAAATATTGTAGTCTATAATTTAAGGTTTAATTTCGTGAGTTTAGACGGAAAATGAGAAATAATGGCATTTTTTGACCGTCATTGCTGTTCGTTCGCGTTTAATGGAGCATAGAAAATTAGTCCAGATTTCCTCTAAAATAATTTATCTTGACCACACAAGGGCCTGATTTCGATGTATCGGGTTGAGAGAAATGCATGAAAATTAGAGGACACTTTAACAAATACCTTGCCATCACACTCGTTAACATTATTTACTCATAAACAATTTCAAAATCTATCAATTTAAAGAATTTAGACTAAACCCGGAGCAAAATAAAAATTCTGAATATGTGTAAATATCCGTTAATTTGGAACACAGTGGTAACAGATAAAGAAATCTAGTTTGTAAAAAGAATTATTTAGGCAAAACAATCGTAATTAAGCAGAAAACGCCATGATATTTCAATAATATGTATTATTTCAATGCTCTTTTTAACCCCACCCCCCTTCCTTATGACAAAGACTATTTCTTTCGCCCTGTTATAAAAAGCAAACATATTTTAAATAATTTTTAATCCTTATGTGAATCAGTATGCATTAATTAAAAATCTGAGACGAAAAAACAACAAAAGTTCAACGCGCAAGATCATTACATACAGTTCAACTTTTGCCATATTTTTAGAAATCCGTGTTCACCGCGAACACCCCTGTCACCGAGTGTCGCCAATATTTTTCCTACCTTGAGACGGATTTTTATGAAACTTGCTTTATTACATTGAATATTCATTACAGATCGGGAAAATAGCATTATACTGGCAAGCAAAAATTTTCACTCTTATTGCAGGTGTCGTAACAGTATTTCACTTGAGGTTCACGTCAAATCATGGCTGACGCAAAATAATTCCTGAATCTTCCCTTCCGATTCGGGCATTTTAACACGAGACTGGAGCTGAATTTTTTTATGAGATGAAAAACAATATGTAAACTTCCTCTATTGACTAGATTCATTAAAATTTAGGGCGTGCTGAATTTTCTATATACTGTATTTGAGTGGGGAGTGATTAGGTCCTGGACTTGATTTTCAAGCACCTGCTCGACTTCGAGCGAGACAAACTTGCGTGCCTTGCTGGATGGCTATGTATTTTTTGGTACTAAAATCTTTATAAAGAATTGTTTTACAAGATCTGAAAAGGAAACTTCTCAAAAGTTTGTTTTCAATTAATACCATCTACTCAAAGTTGCGCATTTTTGGTAAGAATATATAGCAAAATTTAATACTGTTGTGCAACCTGCAGTAAAAGCAGATTTTATACTTCGAAATATTGTAGTCTATAATTTAAGGTTTAATTTCGTGAGTTTAGACGGAAAATGAGAAATAATGGCATTTTTTGACCGTCATTGCTGTTCGTTCGCGTTTAATGGAGCATAGAAAATTAGTCCAGATTTCCTCTAAAATAATTTATCTTGACCACACAAGGGCCTGATTTCGATGTATCGGGTTGAGAGAAATGCATGAAAATTAGAGGACACTTTAACAAATACCTTGCCATCACACTCGTTAACATTATTTACTCATAAACAATTTCAAAATCTATCAATTTAAAGAATTTAGACTAAACCCGGAGCAAAATAAAAATTCTGAATATGTGTAAATATCCGTTAATTTGGAACACAGTGGTAACAGATAAAGAAATCTAGTTTGTAAAAAGAATTATTTAGGCAAAACAATCGTAATTAAGCAGAAAACGCCATGATATTTCAATAATATGTATTATTTCAATGCTCTTTTTAACCCCACCCCCCTTCCTTATGACAAAGACTATTTCTTTCGCCCTGTTATAAAAAGCAAACATATTTTAAATAATTTTTAATCCTTATGTGAATCAGTATGCATTAATTAAAAATCTGAGACGAAAAAACAACAAAAGTTCAACGCGCAAGATCATTACATACAGTTCAACTTTTGCCATATTTTTAGAAATCCGTGTTCACCGCGAACACCCCTGTCACCGAGTGTCGCCAATATTTTTCCTACCTTGAGACGGATTTTTATGAAACTTGCTTTATTACATTGAATATTCATTACAGATCGGGAAAATAGCATTATACTGGCAAGCAAAAATTTTCACTCTTATTGCAGGTGTCGTAACAGTATTTCACTTGAGGTTCACGTCAAATCATGGCTGACGCAAAATAATTCCTGAATCTTCCCTTCCGATTCGGGCATTTTAACACGAGACTGGAGCTGAATTTTTTTATGAGATGAAAAACAATATGTAAACTTCCTCTATTGACTAGATTCATTAAAATTTAGGGCGTGCTGAATTTTCTATATACTGTATTTGAGTGGGGAGTGATTAGGTCCTGGACTTGATTTTCAAGCACCTGCTCGACTTCGAGCGAGACAAACTTGCGTGCCTTGCTGGATGGCTATGTATTTTTTGGTACTAAAATCTTTATAAAGAATTGTTTTACAAGATCTGAAAAGGAAACTTCTCAAAAGTTTGTTTTCAATTAATACCATCTACTCAAAGTTGCGCATTTTTGGTAAGAATATATAGCAAAATTTAATACTGTTGTGCAACCTGCAGTAAAAGCAGATTTTATACTTCGAAATATTGTAGTCTATAATTTAAGGTTTAATTTCGTGAGTTTAGACGGAAAATGAGAAATAATGGCATTTTTTGACCGTCATTGCTGTTCGTTCGCGTTTAATGGAGCATAGAAAATTAGTCCAGATTTCCTCTAAAATAATTTATCTTGACCACACAAGGGCCTGATTTCGATGTATCGGGTTGAGAGAAATGCATGAAAATTAGAGGACACTTTAACAAATACCTTGCCATCACACTCGTTAACATTATTTACTCATAAACAATTTCAAAATCTATCAATTTAAAGAATTTAGACTAAACCCGGAGCAAAATAAAAATTCTGAATATGTGTAAATATCCGTTAATTTGGAACACAGTGGTAACAGATAAAGAAATCTAGTTTGTAAAAAGAATTATTTAGGCAAAACAATCGTAATTAAGCAGAAAACGCCATGATATTTCAATAATATGTATTATTTCAATGCTCTTTTTAACCCCACCCCCCTTCCTTATGACAAAGACTATTTCTTTCGCCCTGTTATAAAAAGCAAACATATTTTAAATAATTTTTAATCCTTATGTGAATCAGTATGCATTAATTAAAAATCTGAGACGAAAAAACAACAAAAGTTCAACGCGCAAGATCATTACATACAGTTCAACTTTTGCCATATTTTTAGAAATCCGTGTTCACCGCGAACACCCCTGTCACCGAGTGTCGCCAATATTTTTCCTACCTTGAGACGGATTTTTATGAAACTTGCTTTATTACATTGAATATTCATTACAGATCGGGAAAATAGCATTATACTGGCAAGCAAAAATTTTCACTCTTATTGCAGGTGTCGTAACAGTATTTCACTTGAGGTTCACGTCAAATCATGGCTGACGCAAAATAATTCCTGAATCTTCCCTTCCGATTCGGGCATTTTAACACGAGACTGGAGCTGAATTTTTTTATGAGATGAAAAACAATATGTAAACTTCCTCTATTGACTAGATTCATTAAAATTTAGGGCGTGCTGAATTTTCTATATACTGTATTTGAGTGGGGAGTGATTAGGTCCTGGACTTGATTTTCAAGCACCTGCTCGACTTCGAGCGAGACAAACTTGCGTGCCTTGCTGGATGGCTATGTATTTTTTGGTACTAAAATCTTTATAAAGAATTGTTTTACAAGATCTGAAAAGGAAACTTCTCAAAAGTTTGTTTTCAATTAATACCATCTACTCAAAGTTGCGCATTTTTGGTAAGAATATATAGCAAAATTTAATACTGTTGTGCAACCTGCAGTAAAAGCAGATTTTATACTTCGAAATATTGTAGTCTATAATTTAAGGTTTAATTTCGTGAGTTTAGACGGAAAATGAGAAATAATGGCATTTTTTGACCGTCATTGCTGTTCGTTCGCGTTTAATGGAGCATAGAAAATTAGTCCAGATTTCCTCTAAAATAATTTATCTTGACCACACAAGGGCCTGATTTCGATGTATCGGGTTGAGAGAAATGCATGAAAATTAGAGGACACTTTAACAAATACCTTGCCATCACACTCGTTAACATTATTTACTCATAAACAATTTCAAAATCTATCAATTTAAAGAATTTAGACTAAACCCGGAGCAAAATAAAAATTCTGAATATGTGTAAATATCCGTTAATTTGGAACACAGTGGTAACAGATAAAGAAATCTAGTTTGTAAAAAGAATTATTTAGGCAAAACAATCGTAATTAAGCAGAAAACGCCATGATATTTCAATAATATGTATTATTTCAATGCTCTTTTTAACCCCACCCCCCTTCCTTATGACAAAGACTATTTCTTTCGCCCTGTTATAAAAAGCAAACATATTTTAAATAATTTTTAATCCTTATGTGAATCAGTATGCATTAATTAAAAATCTGAGACGAAAAAACAACAAAAGTTCAACGCGCAAGATCATTACATACAGTTCAACTTTTGCCATATTTTTAGAAATCCGTGTTCACCGCGAACACCCCTGTCACCGAGTGTCGCCAATATTTTTCCTACCTTGAGACGGATTTTTATGAAACTTGCTTTATTACATTGAATATTCATTACAGATCGGGAAAATAGCATTATACTGGCAAGCAAAAATTTTCACTCTTATTGCAGGTGTCGTAACAGTATTTCACTTGAGGTTCACGTCAAATCATGGCTGACGCAAAATAATTCCTGAATCTTCCCTTCCGATTCGGGCATTTTAACACGAGACTGGAGCTGAATTTTTTTATGAGATGAAAAACAATATGTAAACTTCCTCTATTGACTAGATTCATTAAAATTTAGGGCGTGCTGAATTTTCTATATACTGTATTTGAGTGGGGAGTGATTAGGTCCTGGACTTGATTTTCAAGCACCTGCTCGACTTCGAGCGAGACAAACTTGCGTGCCTTGCTGGATGGCTATGTATTTTTTGGTACTAAAATCTTTATAAAGAATTGTTTTACAAGATCTGAAAAGGAAACTTCTCAAAAGTTTGTTTTCAATTAATACCATCTACTCAAAGTTGCGCATTTTTGGTAAGAATATATAGCAAAATTTAATACTGTTGTGCAACCTGCAGTAAAAGCAGATTTTATACTTCGAAATATTGTAGTCTATAATTTAAGGTTTAATTTCGTGAGTTTAGACGGAAAATGAGAAATAATGGCATTTTTTGACCGTCATTGCTGTTCGTTCGCGTTTAATGGAGCATAGAAAATTAGTCCAGATTTCCTCTAAAATAATTTATCTTGACCACACAAGGGCCTGATTTCGATGTATCGGGTTGAGAGAAATGCATGAAAATTAGAGGACACTTTAACAAATACCTTGCCATCACACTCGTTAACATTATTTACTCATAAACAATTTCAAAATCTATCAATTTAAAGAATTTAGACTAAACCCGGAGCAAAATAAAAATTCTGAATATGTGTAAATATCCGTTAATTTGGAACACAGTGGTAACAGATAAAGAAATCTAGTTTGTAAAAAGAATTATTTAGGCAAAACAATCGTAATTAAGCAGAAAACGCCATGATATTTCAATAATATGTATTATTTCAATGCTCTTTTTAACCCCACCCCCCTTCCTTATGACAAAGACTATTTCTTTCGCCCTGTTATAAAAAGCAAACATATTTTAAATAATTTTTAATCCTTATGTGAATCAGTATGCATTAATTAAAAATCTGAGACGAAAAAACAACAAAAGTTCAACGCGCAAGATCATTACATACAGTTCAACTTTTGCCATATTTTTAGAAATCCGTGTTCACCGCGAACACCCCTGTCACCGAGTGTCGCCAATATTTTTCCTACCTTGAGACGGATTTTTATGAAACTTGCTTTATTACATTGAATATTCATTACAGATCGGGAAAATAGCATTATACTGGCAAGCAAAAATTTTCACTCTTATTGCAGGTGTCGTAACAGTATTTCACTTGAGGTTCACGTCAAATCATGGCTGACGCAAAATAATTCCTGAATCTTCCCTTCCGATTCGGGCATTTTAACACGAGACTGGAGCTGAATTTTTTTATGAGATGAAAAACAATATGTAAACTTCCTCTATTGACTAGATTCATTAAAATTTAGGGCGTGCTGAATTTTCTATATACTGTATTTGAGTGGGGAGTGATTAGGTCCTGGACTTGATTTTCAAGCACCTGCTCGACTTCGAGCGAGACAAACTTGCGTGCCTTGCTGGATGGCTATGTATTTTTTGGTACTAAAATCTTTATAAAGAATTGTTTTACAAGATCTGAAAAGGAAACTTCTCAAAAGTTTGTTTTCAATTAATACCATCTACTCAAAGTTGCGCATTTTTGGTAAGAATATATAGCAAAATTTAATACTGTTGTGCAACCTGCAGTAAAAGCAGATTTTATACTTCGAAATATTGTAGTCTATAATTTAAGGTTTAATTTCGTGAGTTTAGACGGAAAATGAGAAATAATGGCATTTTTTGACCGTCATTGCTGTTCGTTCGCGTTTAATGGAGCATAGAAAATTAGTCCAGATTTCCTCTAAAATAATTTATCTTGACCACACAAGGGCCTGATTTCGATGTATCGGGTTGAGAGAAATGCATGAAAATTAGAGGACACTTTAACAAATACCTTGCCATCACACTCGTTAACATTATTTACTCATAAACAATTTCAAAATCTATCAATTTAAAGAATTTAGACTAAACCCGGAGCAAAATAAAAATTCTGAATATGTGTAAATATCCGTTAATTTGGAACACAGTGGTAACAGATAAAGAAATCTAGTTTGTAAAAAGAATTATTTAGGCAAAACAATCGTAATTAAGCAGAAAACGCCATGATATTTCAATAATATGTATTATTTCAATGCTCTTTTTAACCCCACCCCCCTTCCTTATGACAAAGACTATTTCTTTCGCCCTGTTATAAAAAGCAAACATATTTTAAATAATTTTTAATCCTTATGTGAATCAGTATGCATTAATTAAAAATCTGAGACGAAAAAACAACAAAAGTTCAACGCGCAAGATCATTACATACAGTTCAACTTTTGCCATATTTTTAGAAATCCGTGTTCACCGCGAACACCCCTGTCACCGAGTGTCGCCAATATTTTTCCTACCTTGAGACGGATTTTTATGAAACTTGCTTTATTACATTGAATATTCATTACAGATCGGGAAAATAGCATTATACTGGCAAGCAAAAATTTTCACTCTTATTGCAGGTGTCGTAACAGTATTTCACTTGAGGTTCACGTCAAATCATGGCTGACGCAAAATAATTCCTGAATCTTCCCTTCCGATTCGGGCATTTTAACACGAGACTGGAGCTGAATTTTTTTATGAGATGAAAAACAATATGTAAACTTCCTCTATTGACTAGATTCATTAAAATTTAGGGCGTGCTGAATTTTCTATATACTGTATTTGAGTGGGGAGTGATTAGGTCCTGGACTTGATTTTCAAGCACCTGCTCGACTTCGAGCGAGACAAACTTGCGTGCCTTGCTGGATGGCTATGTATTTTTTGGTACTAAAATCTTTATAAAGAATTGTTTTACAAGATCTGAAAAGGAAACTTCTCAAAAGTTTGTTTTCAATTAATACCATCTACTCAAAGTTGCGCATTTTTGGTAAGAATATATAGCAAAATTTAATACTGTTGTGCAACCTGCAGTAAAAGCAGATTTTATACTTCGAAATATTGTAGTCTATAATTTAAGGTTTAATTTCGTGAGTTTAGACGGAAAATGAGAAATAATGGCATTTTTTGACCGTCATTGCTGTTCGTTCGCGTTTAATGGAGCATAGAAAATTAGTCCAGATTTCCTCTAAAATAATTTATCTTGACCACACAAGGGCCTGATTTCGATGTATCGGGTTGAGAGAAATGCATGAAAATTAGAGGACACTTTAACAAATACCTTGCCATCACACTCGTTAACATTATTTACTCATAAACAATTTCAAAATCTATCAATTTAAAGAATTTAGACTAAACCCGGAGCAAAATAAAAATTCTGAATATGTGTAAATATCCGTTAATTTGGAACACAGTGGTAACAGATAAAGAAATCTAGTTTGTAAAAAGAATTATTTAGGCAAAACAATCGTAATTAAGCAGAAAACGCCATGATATTTCAATAATATGTATTATTTCAATGCTCTTTTTAACCCCACCCCCCTTCCTTATGACAAAGACTATTTCTTTCGCCCTGTTATAAAAAGCAAACATATTTTAAATAATTTTTAATCCTTATGTGAATCAGTATGCATTAATTAAAAATCTGAGACGAAAAAACAACAAAAGTTCAACGCGCAAGATCATTACATACAGTTCAACTTTTGCCATATTTTTAGAAATCCGTGTTCACCGCGAACACCCCTGTCACCGAGTGTCGCCAATATTTTTCCTACCTTGAGACGGATTTTTATGAAACTTGCTTTATTACATTGAATATTCATTACAGATCGGGAAAATAGCATTATACTGGCAAGCAAAAATTTTCACTCTTATTGCAGGTGTCGTAACAGTATTTCACTTGAGGTTCACGTCAAATCATGGCTGACGCAAAATAATTCCTGAATCTTCCCTTCCGATTCGGGCATTTTAACACGAGACTGGAGCTGAATTTTTTTATGAGATGAAAAACAATATGTAAACTTCCTCTATTGACTAGATTCATTAAAATTTAGGGCGTGCTGAATTTTCTATATACTGTATTTGAGTGGGGAGTGATTAGGTCCTGGACTTGATTTTCAAGCACCTGCTCGACTTCGAGCGAGACAAACTTGCGTGCCTTGCTGGATGGCTATGTATTTTTTGGTACTAAAATCTTTATAAAGAATTGTTTTACAAGATCTGAAAAGGAAACTTCTCAAAAGTTTGTTTTCAATTAATACCATCTACTCAAAGTTGCGCATTTTTGGTAAGAATATATAGCAAAATTTAATACTGTTGTGCAACCTGCAGTAAAAGCAGATTTTATACTTCGAAATATTGTAGTCTATAATTTAAGGTTTAATTTCGTGAGTTTAGACGGAAAATGAGAAATAATGGCATTTTTTGACCGTCATTGCTGTTCGTTCGCGTTTAATGGAGCATAGAAAATTAGTCCAGATTTCCTCTAAAATAATTTATCTTGACCACACAAGGGCCTGATTTCGATGTATCGGGTTGAGAGAAATGCATGAAAATTAGAGGACACTTTAACAAATACCTTGCCATCACACTCGTTAACATTATTTACTCATAAACAATTTCAAAATCTATCAATTTAAAGAATTTAGACTAAACCCGGAGCAAAATAAAAATTCTGAATATGTGTAAATATCCGTTAATTTGGAACACAGTGGTAACAGATAAAGAAATCTAGTTTGTAAAAAGAATTATTTAGGCAAAACAATCGTAATTAAGCAGAAAACGCCATGATATTTCAATAATATGTATTATTTCAATGCTCTTTTTAACCCCACCCCCCTTCCTTATGACAAAGACTATTTCTTTCGCCCTGTTATAAAAAGCAAACATATTTTAAATAATTTTTAATCCTTATGTGAATCAGTATGCATTAATTAAAAATCTGAGACGAAAAAACAACAAAAGTTCAACGCGCAAGATCATTACATACAGTTCAACTTTTGCCATATTTTTAGAAATCCGTGTTCACCGCGAACACCCCTGTCACCGAGTGTCGCCAATATTTTTCCTACCTTGAGACGGATTTTTATGAAACTTGCTTTATTACATTGAATATTCATTACAGATCGGGAAAATAGCATTATACTGGCAAGCAAAAATTTTCACTCTTATTGCAGGTGTCGTAACAGTATTTCACTTGAGGTTCACGTCAAATCATGGCTGACGCAAAATAATTCCTGAATCTTCCCTTCCGATTCGGGCATTTTAACACGAGACTGGAGCTGAATTTTTTTATGAGATGAAAAACAATATGTAAACTTCCTCTATTGACTAGATTCATTAAAATTTAGGGCGTGCTGAATTTTCTATATACTGTATTTGAGTGGGGAGTGATTAGGTCCTGGACTTGATTTTCAAGCACCTGCTCGACTTCGAGCGAGACAAACTTGCGTGCCTTGCTGGATGGCTATGTATTTTTTGGTACTAAAATCTTTATAAAGAATTGTTTTACAAGATCTGAAAAGGAAACTTCTCAAAAGTTTGTTTTCAATTAATACCATCTACTCAAAGTTGCGCATTTTTGGTAAGAATATATAGCAAAATTTAATACTGTTGTGCAACCTGCAGTAAAAGCAGATTTTATACTTCGAAATATTGTAGTCTATAATTTAAGGTTTAATTTCGTGAGTTTAGACGGAAAATGAGAAATAATGGCATTTTTTGACCGTCATTGCTGTTCGTTCGCGTTTAATGGAGCATAGAAAATTAGTCCAGATTTCCTCTAAAATAATTTATCTTGACCACACAAGGGCCTGATTTCGATGTATCGGGTTGAGAGAAATGCATGAAAATTAGAGGACACTTTAACAAATACCTTGCCATCACACTCGTTAACATTATTTACTCATAAACAATTTCAAAATCTATCAATTTAAAGAATTTAGACTAAACCCGGAGCAAAATAAAAATTCTGAATATGTGTAAATATCCGTTAATTTGGAACACAGTGGTAACAGATAAAGAAATCTAGTTTGTAAAAAGAATTATTTAGGCAAAACAATCGTAATTAAGCAGAAAACGCCATGATATTTCAATAATATGTATTATTTCAATGCTCTTTTTAACCCCACCCCCCTTCCTTATGACAAAGACTATTTCTTTCGCCCTGTTATAAAAAGCAAACATATTTTAAATAATTTTTAATCCTTATGTGAATCAGTATGCATTAATTAAAAATCTGAGACGAAAAAACAACAAAAGTTCAACGCGCAAGATCATTACATACAGTTCAACTTTTGCCATATTTTTAGAAATCCGTGTTCACCGCGAACACCCCTGTCACCGAGTGTCGCCAATATTTTTCCTACCTTGAGACGGATTTTTATGAAACTTGCTTTATTACATTGAATATTCATTACAGATCGGGAAAATAGCATTATACTGGCAAGCAAAAATTTTCACTCTTATTGCAGGTGTCGTAACAGTATTTCACTTGAGGTTCACGTCAAATCATGGCTGACGCAAAATAATTCCTGAATCTTCCCTTCCGATTCGGGCATTTTAACACGAGACTGGAGCTGAATTTTTTTATGAGATGAAAAACAATATGTAAACTTCCTCTATTGACTAGATTCATTAAAATTTAGGGCGTGCTGAATTTTCTATATACTGTATTTGAGTGGGGAGTGATTAGGTCCTGGACTTGATTTTCAAGCACCTGCTCGACTTCGAGCGAGACAAACTTGCGTGCCTTGCTGGATGGCTATGTATTTTTTGGTACTAAAATCTTTATAAAGAATTGTTTTACAAGATCTGAAAAGGAAACTTCTCAAAAGTTTGTTTTCAATTAATACCATCTACTCAAAGTTGCGCATTTTTGGTAAGAATATATAGCAAAATTTAATACTGTTGTGCAACCTGCAGTAAAAGCAGATTTTATACTTCGAAATATTGTAGTCTATAATTTAAGGTTTAATTTCGTGAGTTTAGACGGAAAATGAGAAATAATGGCATTTTTTGACCGTCATTGCTGTTCGTTCGCGTTTAATGGAGCATAGAAAATTAGTCCAGATTTCCTCTAAAATAATTTATCTTGACCACACAAGGGCCTGATTTCGATGTATCGGGTTGAGAGAAATGCATGAAAATTAGAGGACACTTTAACAAATACCTTGCCATCACACTCGTTAACATTATTTACTCATAAACAATTTCAAAATCTATCAATTTAAAGAATTTAGACTAAACCCGGAGCAAAATAAAAATTCTGAATATGTGTAAATATCCGTTAATTTGGAACACAGTGGTAACAGATAAAGAAATCTAGTTTGTAAAAAGAATTATTTAGGCAAAACAATCGTAATTAAGCAGAAAACGCCATGATATTTCAATAATATGTATTATTTCAATGCTCTTTTTAACCCCACCCCCCTTCCTTATGACAAAGACTATTTCTTTCGCCCTGTTATAAAAAGCAAACATATTTTAAATAATTTTTAATCCTTATGTGAATCAGTATGCATTAATTAAAAATCTGAGACGAAAAAACAACAAAAGTTCAACGCGCAAGATCATTACATACAGTTCAACTTTTGCCATATTTTTAGAAATCCGTGTTCACCGCGAACACCCCTGTCACCGAGTGTCGCCAATATTTTTCCTACCTTGAGACGGATTTTTATGAAACTTGCTTTATTACATTGAATATTCATTACAGATCGGGAAAATAGCATTATACTGGCAAGCAAAAATTTTCACTCTTATTGCAGGTGTCGTAACAGTATTTCACTTGAGGTTCACGTCAAATCATGGCTGACG
>NW_026890100.1:0-23190 GCF_033153115.1 Saccostrea echinata
ACTCTTAAGTCCAATAAATTCTTGTTTGAATATATTACAGAGAACCGTCTGGAGGTGGAAACTGATGAAGATCCTGTTACAGCACATGAACATGTTCCACAGAATGACAAGGACCATGTTGCAGCGTATCTTGCACAGCCTAGCACAGGTATTTGTTACTATACTTAGAATTGTATGAAGACTCTTACAATACACAACTTGTAAACTAAACTCTTAAGTCCAATAAATTCTTGTTTGAATATATTACAGAGAACCGTCTGGAGGTGGAAACTGATGGATCACTTGAAGAGGATCCAGTTACAGCACATGAACATGTTCCACAGAATGACAAGGACCTTGTTGCAGCATATCTTGCACAGCCTAGCACAGGTATTTGTTACTATACTTAGAATTGTATGAAGACTCTTACAATACACAACTTGTAAACTGAACTCTTAAGTCCAATAAATTCTTGTTTGAATATATTACAGAGAACCGTCTGGAGGTGGAAACTGATGAAGATCCTGTTACAGCACATGAACATGTTCCACAGAATGACAAGGACCATGTTGCATCATATCTTGCACAGCCTAGCACAGGTATTTGTTACTATACTTAGAATTGTATGAAGACTCTTAAAATACACAACTTGTAAACTGAACTCTTAAGTCCAATAAATTCTTGTTTGCATATATTACAGAGAACCGTCTGGAGGTGGAAACTGATGGATCACTTGAAGAGGATCCCGTTACAGCACATGAACATGTTCCACAGAATGACAAGGACCTTGTTGCAGCATATCTTGCACAGCCTAGCACAGAATGACAAGGACCTTGTTGCAGCATATCTTGCACAGCCTAGCACAGGTATTTGTTACTATACTTAGAATTGTATAAAGACTCTTACAATACACAACTTGTAAACTGAACTCTTAAGTCCAATAAATTCTTGTTTGAATATATTACAGAGAACCGTCTGGAGGTGGAAAGTGATGAAGATCCCATTACAGCACATGAACATGTTCCACAGAATGACAAGGACCATGTTGCATCATATCTTGCACAGCTTAGCACAGGTATTTGTTACTATACTTAGAATTGTATGAAGACTCTTACAAACACAACTTGTAAACTAAACTCTTAAGTCCAATAAATTCTTGTTGCATATATTACAGAGAACCGTCTGGAGGTGGAAACTGATGAGGATCCAGTTACAGCACATGAACATGTTCCGCAGAAGGATGAAGACCTTGTTGCAACAAATGAACATATACCACACATTCCACAGGATGACGAAAACCCTGTTGCAGCACATGTACATGACCCACAGATTCCAAAGACTAATATTGGTATTATTTTTATTTTGAAGTATGGAAATTTTTAATAACACATGACTTAAGGATTTCAATTGAAAAGAATTCAGTTTTGCATGTACCACATAGTGTAGATCCATGATCTCTCCTTGAGAGGATCCCATCTGAAAACTGATTGTTCTACATATTTTTTTTTTCAGAATATTATGTAGAAGATTCTAATGATAGTAGCATCAGCATTGTCTGGAAGGAACTATCATCAGTGAAGGTAATGTGTTACTTATTTCTTTGTTGTTCCACTCATATTTTGTCACAACTTTTTAATCAGTCTTTATCCTTGAGATGTTATAGGATCTCTCTGACAATGACATCTTTTTCTATGAAATGGCTGAACCATTTTCAACCAATTTGAGTATTTGGCATCTTTTGATAAAGAAAAACAAAAATTGTTAATTTTATGATTCCTGCATCCATGGGGGCTGAGGGATGGGTCCAAAACCATAAAGATTTATGTGATCTACAAAAAGTTTCTTCCTTACTCCTGAACATCTAGCAGGCATATTGTTTGTATGATTATCATGAGCAGTTAGCCTTCTACCAAAATATAACTTCCCAATTTCATACATTTTTTTCATAAAATTCCCCAAACAAAAGGTCACAAGACTGTCTCAAAAAAGTTTTTTAATCCCTTTCTAATTGTCAATAAATGTTGCTGGTACACTATAATGAACATTGCAATGCATAGTTGGTTAAAGTTTGTTATGCAATATGCAACATTCTGTGAAATTCCATGATGCCTGCTTAATAAGAAGGAAAATCATTTTCAAATTGCTAGATACAGATCGTATTTTTCATGCTTGTCCTTTTCAGTATTATATTATTATTATTATTATTATATATTATTATATTATTATAAGCATTAATATTTATGGAACTCAATCCCGATCAAAATTAAGCTTTTGTATACTCTGCAGTATAAAGTGAAAAATACTATTGAAGTTATCAAAGCTTGAATTGTGTATTTACATTCTCCAGGAGACAAACATTACACAATTATTGCTGTTTTTTTTCCCTTCAGGTGAATATTGTACTTTGAAGGTGGATAAATCATCGTATTGACCGAAAAAACAGCAATAATTGTTTTATTATATGATTCAGTGATTAAATGATACAACTCATTAAGCAGTACATGCCATCTTACTTGTTTACATTTGTTGAAGTCCATACAAAACACGATAAGAGAAGCAGGGTTAATTACTAGTTGTATTCATTTGGAATATTTTTAATTGACTTAAGTTGCTATGAAAAAAGGAAATGTCAGGCTCTTTTATACAGGATAGATTTTGAAAAGGAGGGAGCATTATGAGGGAAAAAAGACAGCTGAAAAAAAATCTTTGACTAACCCCCACTAAAAGAAAATTATTTTAACTTCAAATTTTGTATTAGGGTGGGGGTCCGGGGGGAATAAGGTCCATTATTGTGGGATCAACCTTTCAGTCTAAATTAAAAGTGAACATTTATGTTTAGAAAAAAGTGTTTTGGGTGAGGTTCCCTGCACCCCCCACACCCTGCGCAACCACCCCCACCCCAAATAATATTTTCCTTAATGTTATGTTCACTTGAGTGGAAGTCCAGTGCAAGGAAAATATTTCCAAAACTATTTCTGGATCTATTTTTAGACTAATGTAGAGAAAATAAATCCTTATATTCACCTGGGAGGTCACATGCAGGTTAAAACAACATATTTTTTTGTTTTACATTGTTAGATCTCAGCCAATCAGAGAGATAGGAATCAATCATATATTGGTTTAGTGGTTGACCCATAGCTGTTCATAGTTTGTGGGTCACTTTCATATAAACCTGTACATATGTCTGATTGTGGATCACTGTTATTGTAATAACATTTTACAGTATTTATCTGTAGTTTATGATTTGTGTGTGTAACGTTGGGTTTAGACTAGGGATGTCAAATCGGTCAAATTTTGATAATCGGTTACTCAGATGTTTTTCAGATCGAGTACCCGGGTACTCGGTAAAAATGAAAATACAGGTGTGTTAATTTTCTTGAGCCTGGTTAAGCTCTGTTAAATCCAAAAGCTGTTTTTATCACGTTTATAAATGTATGTAAACAACTGAGTCAAAGGGAAATGATTTTTTGGTACCAAATTTATTTATCAGATAAACACAAAAGACACAATTCATACATCAAAAATTACAAATGGTTTACAGTTCTTGTTTAGGACCTATTTCATCAACGCAAAAAAAAGAAGACAATCTGTTACGCAGGTTTGTGATGTTAGACTAGCGAAAGGGAAGGAAAGGACGTTGTTGGGATCGCTAGTCTACTATTATTTCATATGTTGGTTGTTTCCCACTAAACTTTGTACGCAAACTGACTTTCAACATTTTTAAAATCTTTAGTTATTTCTAAATATTTCTTCACTTTTGAAGTGGGTAGCGGCATTTTTATTCATGTCTGACTTCGCTGCCGTACATGTGTATATTAAATAATTTAAGAAGATAATAGACCATACTATTATTGTTTACTGAAAACAATCATTGAAGCCATCCAAAAATTAAGGACCACAATAAGTGTTAAAAATGCTGTGTACCAGATGATTGGTCATTATATAATTACCGTATATATACAACCACAGGCGATAACATGTGTTTTACAGGTGTAGATGACGACAAGCTAATTACCATATGCATATTTAAGTTATTTTTTGATAAGTTTTTGATAAAAATATGTACTTTGAAATAAGAAAACATAAGAAAACAAACCAAGTACCATTTTTAGTATTCGATACTCGGACGTTCAACCGAGTACCCGGTTAACCGGGTACTCGTTGACATCCCTAGTTTAAACATTTGTGTATATGCATACATATATATGTGAATGCTCATGGTTTTTGGTTCACTGTCATATATACATGTTTGTGTCTGTTCATGGATTGTGGGTCACTGTTGTAGATTGTTTTTTCTAACATTTTTCCTGTAGTTCATGACTTTTGTGTCTCTGAGTTTAGACATTTTGTATATGCATACATATATGTGAATGCTCATGGTTTTGGGTCACTGTCATATATACATTTTTGTGTCTGTTCATGGATTGTGGGTCACTGTCATAGATTATGTGTTCTAATATTTTTCCTGTAGTTTGTTCATGACTTTTTGTGTCTTTGAGTTTAGACATTTGTGTATATATTCATACATATATATTTGAATGCTCATGGTTTTGGGTCACTGTCATATATACATTTTTGTGTCTGTTCATGGATTGTGGGTCACAGTCATAGATTATGTGTTCTAATATTTTTCCTTTAGTTTGTTCATGACTTTTTGTGTCTTTGGTTGTAGACATTTGTGTATATATCTGTATCTGTATATGGTATGTCGTGGTAACCAATACTGGCTTTTATACGACGGGAGAGAGGCGCTATCGATGTTATTGACAAATCTTGGCGAGGGCGGTCTTGAAGGCCTCGACAGATTTTCCGCACACTGTGTCTTTGTCAAGTTGGTTCCATATAATCACTGTGTCTATGAAAAATGAGTGTTTGTATTGCTTTGTTTTAGTTGGTGTTACTTCACGGCTTGTCTGTTCATGGATTATGGGTCACTGTTGTAGATTGTTTGTTCATGGATTGTGGGTCACTGTTGTAGATTGTTTTTTCTTACATTTTTCCTGTAGTTCATGACTTTTTTTTGTGTTTCTGAGTTTAGACATTTTGTATATGCATACATATTATTCATATATATATATGTGAATGCTCATGGTTTTGGGTCACTGTCATATATACATATTTGTGTCTGTTCATGGATTGTGGGTCACTGTTGTAGATTGTTTGTTCTTACATTTTTCCTGTAGTTCATGACTTTTTTTTGTGTTTCTGAGTTTAGACATTTTGTATATGCATACATATTATTCATATATATATGTGAATGCTCATGGTTTTGGGTCACTGTCATATATACATATTTGTGTCTGTTCATGGATTGTGGGTCACTGTTGTAGATTGTTCTAACATTTTTGAAGTCCTGTTAGGGTAGTTCAGTTATGCATGTGTTTATGGATTGTTGATCACTAGGTCATCATCATGTTTATAGAAAGTCAATTACTGGATTTGGATTTTTTTTAAATGCAAATGTGTCTGATTATGTTTTTTTGATTAGTATAAGTATAAATATATGATATAGATGATTGTGAATACAATTATGAGTGTTTCTTTATGGTTTGTCAGTCAGTATGTATACATTTATGATTCTGTTTGCTGTTCACTGTTTTGCATACATATGATGACTTAAGTATATATGCATGTTCATGGTTTATGAATCACTTTGTCAGAGTATATAAATTTCATCATTTTTTCAAACACCATCAGTTATGTTTGTAAGTAACTTATACACAGTGGCATTCTGGCAAAATTTCTTTGATCATACTTAAGTTAGATGACCTTAACCTTCCACCTTTACTCATGTTACACTCATATTTTTGTTGTAAAAAGAAATACATCCTTCTGCCATTCCAATTGCTATATACTAGGGATAATTGTTAAATTGTTGTGAATGTCAATAAAATACTAATTTCCATTTGCATAATAAGAATGGTCAAATAGTAATTGTCTGTACAGGATTTCCATTGTTGGCTTCTTCAAAACGTGTATAATACTGTCATACTTGGAAAAAAAAATTAAAACAGTATTCTATATACCTTTATATGTAGTGTATCTAAATTTTAATTCATAATTTTTAGGAATCTGACAGTTATATATTATGTCCCATTACTGGTCAGTTTGTGAGAGCATGTGGAAATGAACTTATCTATACCAAGGTAAACAGTTTAGAGTTCCTTGTTGATGTGGTCTTTCTAGGAACAGTTAGATTAAGCTTTTTTATACATGTGTATATTACGGTAGAAAGACATTATATACCAAAATTATGTTGAAGTTATTATTAAATATTTACATTTGCAAATGTTTTCTTTTATATAACACTATTAAAAGCAACACGTATCTATATCCGTATAAACACGGGTTCCTCGCGTCATAAACGTTCGACGTTATTTCTCAGTGACGTCATAAAGGGTCAATGCGCAATCAGTGGATCAAACACGTGCCGTTAGGTTTGAAAAATAAAACATTTCATGCGTTAAAGATTATAATCAAGCAAATATAAAATATGAATAAGTCACAAATGTAAATATAAGTAATAAGGTATCATTTTAAAACATCTATCAGGCTATAAATACAGGTTGGTACGAGATCAAATTTACCATAAAGCCCTTCAGGCTTTATGGAATTTGATCTCGTGACCAACCCGTATTTATATCCCGATAGATGTTTAAAAATGATACCTTATTTCTTAAATAAATAATGATAGAAAAAGAAATCAGTAAAATTAATATGTTACTTATATTCTTGTATTATATAAATTGGATCTTTCATTTCGGTTATGTTTTAGCTGCAGTAACTATAGTAATTGTGTATTTTTAATGTTTAAGGAGGACTCAGATGCTGCATTTTCGGATGTTGAGGACTTGGCTGATGCTGGTATGTGTCTGTTTATTACAGTTACTGTAGTAGTTTGATATGATTATGTCTCCTTCCCACCATGAAAGGCAGTCATCATTATATTTTGGGGTCACAAGGCCAATAATCAAGATTTCCACATCACTCAGCACTCACTTGAAACAATAACTGGAGTAGCTTTCAACCAATTGACTTCGTGTTCATTACAGATAGAAAATGGGTAAAGGATAAAACATAGATTATAAGGTTGTTAGGTCAAAGGTCAAGATCTAAAGTCAAGATCCTAGATATGCCTGCAAAAATATTTTTGTGTGACAATATAAGTCAAGTACATTGTATTCTGTTAACTTTGTGATCACTACATAGATAGAAAGTTGTTAAAGACACCTATAGAGATATGGAGTCACTAGGTTAGAGGTCAAGTTCTAATATCTAGATTATTGATGTGTCTGTCAACACTTATGAGACATGATAATGAGTACCTATTGAGCAACTGACTTTGTATTCACTTAATAGGTAGAAGATGGTAAAAGGAAGACTAAGATCAGTAATCAAGGTCAAAACTTGTATTGTGTATTTGTTAATATGCCTGTCAAAACTTCTGTGATATGTTAACTTATGTTTTTTTCAACCAGACTTCATATTCACTACATGCATAGAGTATGGTGAAAATAAGGAAGAACATATAAATTTCAGGGTCACTAAATCAGTGTCAAGTTATATGTCAGTTTTTTAAAATGCTTACTATGAAATCACTAATTTTCGCGGGGATTTAATTTTTGTTGTTTTCAAGGTATGGAGAGACCCACAAATTCATGACCACTACGAAATGTAAAATTTAATATGCATTATTACTCAACACTTCTCCAGCCATGAAATCAAATCCCCACATATTAATTATTTTTTCTCAAACTTCAAAAATTTGCCTCCCAAAAATATGTGATTTTACAGTATTTGACATGTTTACTCATTAGACAAGTACTTGTCAACCATTGGACTTATATTCACTGCAAAGATAGAGGAAGATTAAAAGAAGACACATAGTTTTGTGATCATGGGTCAGAGGTCAAGTCAAAAGCTGAAATTATTAATCTGCACTTACTGCAGGGCCCTGGGTGACTTTGTCAGTTTACTAGTTCAGTTTGTTTGTGGGTAATGCAGATTAGTAAAAAAATAACCTTTCAATGATTAAATGAATGTTTGCATTTGCATTGAAATTTACATCTTCGCTAGCCAAGAGTTTCAGATATGCTACTCTCCTCATGAACCCTTGGCATACGGTGCTGACAAAAGACTGGTGATCGCGATTCTTACCAGGTACGCAGATTGCGTCATTGACAGAAATAAAAAGTGTATTTAAAAAAATAATGCTTTTAAAGAAGAATTAACAAGAAGGTATTGAGTTATGTTAATTTGCTATTTAAACAAATTAAAATGCTAATCTACATCTTCAGTATTGATTCTTAATCACATATTTTGCACGTAGCTAAGATATTGGGTGACACTATATAGCTATTCATAGAATGGCATGTTATCTGATGGATCGTTATTTACTTGAGTTTTTCATTCCCGATATTGAAGAGACAAGATATATCCCAAATGTAAATATCATCATTTTCAAAAAACAATTGCTGATTGGTCGAGCGATGTCGATCAACTCCAATCACAACTTGAGAAAAAAATCCCAATTTTTTTTAACACTTTATGCCAAGGGCTTATGAGGAGAGTAGCGTATCCGAAACCCTTGGCTAGCAAAGATGTGAAATTTAACATATTTTCAATGTCTTTGCTCATGTTACAATAGTTAACTAGTCCTTCAGTAGGTGGATCTATCAAAATGTCAATACATCAAGGCCTTTGAATATGTCAGTATGTTGTCCTTTTGGTATAAGAGCATATCAGTCAATTATATTGTCCACTTTTCAACTTAGCAATGGTTTGTTGTTCTCTCGTTCTGTTACCTTGTCATTGCATATTTATTTATTTACATTATACATTTCAGGAAAGCCCTTTCATCGTTTAGTGAACAATAAAGGTATGCTTTTTATATCATATGTTTGGAGTTAAAAAAGAATATATTGACATTTTAACAAGATTTGGAAAAAATACATGTATTTAGATTTTTAGCTTATTTCGTCAAAGACCATTGTCAGTTATTGACATCACTTGACAACCATCATCTCTCATTGTCGGGGTCCTTTATTATTTAAATTATACATTTGAAAATTTCTAGAATTGCTGCATGCCAGGTCACTAAAGTTGGCATGAATGTTCCTAAAGAGGTTCTATGAAGTGTTGTTATTTTTTGGATTGAAAAGAATTTTACTTAGCTGCCATGTCTTCTGATAAGTTGATAAAAAATGACTTTTATCTGGAATGGCTGCATGCAAGATCACAAAAATTAGGCCTGTCAATCCATCCAATACATAGTGTCGTGATAACTCCCACTTATCTATAACTTACTGCTGCTCTTAATCTCATGAGATTTCTGAGGCATAAAATTGTTTAGGCTATTGACGATAAACAGATTCGAACAATAAGTATGCTGAAAGAACAATGTATTTGCCCAGGGTGCACTTCAGATAGTAGGTAGTCTAATTTTGAATGTTTAGTATTTTATCGACTTCCAAAACAGCTGCAAAAGTGATGATTATCACAAAGAAATGATAGAATTTGATTGAATTTGATTTGGCTTAGAGAAAAGTGTCAACTAAAATGTAATACAGAGGACTAGCTCCTCTTGAATTTTAATAGCATGGTTCACTGAATGTTAAGCAAGATATTTCACCAGGACTTTTTTCTTGTATCCTTGAATATCTACAGTCACTAAATCTTGCTGTGTATGCAACAGCATACTGTCCCCATCTAAAGGACAGTTCCTACCTTCAGTGCACAAAAGTTCCACTAAGTTAAGTAATAGTGATATGAAGTATTTAAGTCCAAAATTTGGACCCATTCTTGATTAGAAAAAGTGCCTTTCTTCCCAGTTATTTTCCCAATTTATGCAAATGTGACCATCAAAGTTATATGCAAAAATCAAAGAGGTTCAGGAAATAGGTTTATTTACAGTGATATAAAACATTGATGATGAATCTTATACCTTCACAAAAAGTGCCAAAAATTAAATCCTTGCAAAAGTAATTTCACTACTTGGTGTTTTTATTAAATGTGGACAATTGCAAAAGTAAATTATGCAAATAATAAAAATCAGAAGGTCATTTGAATTTTTATCTTTTCTTCTTGCAGTCAAAGTCAAAAGAATTCGGAAAATCAATGGGAGGAGACCATATAACAAAAAGCTATGCTGTTATTTTTGTGGTAAAGTGTTCAACCACAGGATTCAGAAGCATCTAGAAAATGGGCACAAACATGAACTTATGGTTGCTCAGGCCTGTGCCAAAAATTCAAAGCGTGAAAGAGACAGGTTGTTTGATAAACTTAAAAATCTAGGAAATTTTAAATACAACATAGAAGTGCTCAAGGAAGGAAGTGGAGATTTAATAGTGTGCAGAAGACCAAGCAAAGAAACCCTGACATCATTGGATTACTTACCATGCATTCATTGTTATGGATTTTTCTCTAAAAAGGAACTGTGGAGGCATACAGGAAAATGCTCTTTTAAGAACACCAAATTAAAAGACCAACGAGGCATCATCGCAAGATCCAGGCTTTTACTTGCAGGGGGTATAGATTTCTGTGCAGAAAAGGAAGATTTCAGAGTCTGTGTATCAGAAGAACTGAAAGAAACTGTTTTGTTAAAAATGCGCCAAGACGAGGTGTACAGTGCTCTTGTTGATGACCCATTAATCATACAGTTTGGACAAGTGCTAATAAAGCAGTTGGGACCCAGAAGAACAAACTATGTTTCACAAAGAATGAGACAACTGGCCCGATTAAAAACCAAAATAAATGAGTTGTTGAATAAAGAGAATGATCTACATTGTTATATCACTCCAAAGCACTTTGATACAGTTGTTAAAGCAGTCCAAGACTTGGCTGGTTACCATCAGAATGAGCAGAAAATATCTGTATTTTCTACTCCATCTCTGGCGTTAAATCTTGGACATAATTTAGTGAAGGTTGCAGAAATCAGAAGAGGCAATGCCATAAGAAAAATGGATGAAACAATGAAGAAAGAATGTGATGGATATTTGGAAATTCATAGCTCAGACTGGGCACCTGCAGTATCATCTGTAGCTTTAGCTACTCTGCAGACAAATAAATTTAATAAGCCTTTGGCACTCCCTGTAACCAGTGACCTTGTATTATTAAAAAACCACCTGGATGAACAAATAAGTGAATTGACAAAAGATTTGGAAAAGGAAGGAGAAAATGCTACCCTCTGGAAAAAGTTAGCTGGAGCAGCTATGACTAGAATTATCCTTTTTAACAAACGGCGAAGTAGTGAAGTTTCTAAACTTCTGTGTGCTAGTTATGAAAACCGTCAAAACTGGGAAGAAACCATGAATGAAGAAATAGCAAGTGGTCTGAAGCCAATGGAGAAGATCTTACTGAAGAGGTATGAATTTTTTTTGACTCGTGTATTCTGAGGGTATAGCCTATTATTGTTTCTTTTCTAAAAAAAAATGGGCATTATTTTACAGAAGAATTTAGGTGTTTTTAGCTCAATTATTGAGTCATTTAAATGCCACGGGCTAAGTTGTGCTTTTCTGTCCAACTACTGTTTTCTGCATCTGTCTTGCTCTCTGTATCAGTTTATATATATTATATATATTTAAATGTATATATGACCTAAAAATTTTGCATCTTCATCTTTGACTCAAGAAATGCTGAGTACTTTCAGCCAAATTTGGCACAAAGTATCCTATGTTATGGAAGTCTCCTTCTTCCCTTGAAATTTGTAATATTTTATCTTGGGAACAGGATAAATAAAATCCACAGATTACTGCTAACTAGGGTTCCCACTTCATATGCACCATGCAGTGATTTTTCTAAACCCAATTTAGGTCTGAATGTCAGCCCTTACCCCTTTCCCCTGTCAAAAATTACCGCTTTTTTCTCCCAGTTTCAGTTGCTCTTTTCGCAAAATAAACACGTAAAGCTGCCTACCATTCCACTTTTGTTGTAATTCTTCTGATTTTTACCATAAAATTATGCTGTTACGCAAAGAAAATCAATTTTATGCTTTGAAATATTTTGCCTAAATTAATGAACGATTAACTTGGGAGTTAAAGTAAGGCGTCCTTCTATGAATACAAGAAGTTGAATAATAGTGGTTCTTAGAGGGTTTCGGTTCTTCACGATGTAATAATTAATGATACAAACAACATACGTAAGAAACTAATAGTAATACATGTATTATCAGGGTTTTAAACTAACCTGTAATCCTTGATAGCCATGTGGGCTACTGAACCTTGCATTCTGGGGCCCACATCAAAATTTATTCGCCCACAGATTATAACACCTTCTACTGAATATAAAAACAAAAACCCCATTTTCCATTTTTTTTTTTTATCATGTGCTTCGTGTTTCTTTTCTATCCGTTGTAACATTACGCACAACTTATCTAAATTTGAAGTGGAACTCTTCTGTTTATGAAGATTGATATGATCATTCAATATCATAAATAGAGCACATGGCACGTTTTCATTCACAAAAAACAACAGTACTTTTTGGTTTCTTGGGCTCAATAACCTGTCGATGCCACATTGTGCCCAACACAATCACTTAGACGCTTTATGTATAAGTACTTCTTACGGATAATTATAAAGCACTTTACTGATTACGAAATTTTTCAAGAGAAAAATACAAAACATTCAGACAAAATTGAAAAACAAATATTTATCATCGTAAATTTTCTTATGCTATGTGGGCAACTTGAACGTAATTTTAAGTCGCCCACATGGAACATTAGTCGCAAATTGCGAGTGGGCAACTGTTAATTTCAAACTCTGTATTATGGCTTTTAAAAGAGTAACAGGCCATTGATTAGAAAGCTATTGAGTGATCATGGTGATATGTGCAGTAAATAAAGTCTGTTCAATTTTCAATTCAGTTTATTCTCACATTGCTTATAGCAACATAGAGAAATCGACATACAGCAATAATGTACAATTTGTATTAACATAGAAATGAAACTCTGTAATACGTGATTTGCTAGAAATTAACCTAATGCTTCTTTAAGCATGTAAATTGAAATTAGTTTGATTTGACTGCATTTAGGATACCAGTGCTTCAACACCTAGACTTAGAGTCAATAAATTATTTTAAAAAGAAACCTTCAACCTTGCTTTGTTCAGAGATCTGTACAATTACAGGTTTATTTGGAGAATAGAGTATCATTGCAAAACTAAAACTAGGAAAACATAAAGGATTACGTCTTTGCCTCTAAAATTCCACCAAAATGAGTATTGACATTACACTTTTGCAATAAAAAAATCTAAAATGGAATGCTCTTGTTCTTGGTCATTCAGACTCTCAAAATAATGGTGAGGAAATGTCAGAATCTTATTGCAACTATTTAAAATGTAAAATCTAATGCAAGAATTGTTAATGCAGCACTTGTAATTTTAAGACTTGCAATGTGTCAATTAGTGATTTGTAAATCTAGTTTTGTACATTGCATTACGATTTGCTAATGCCTATTAAGATGACCGAGGGTGTGGCAGAGTGGCAATTTGATTCACCCCTATGCTAGTTAGGCCATAGTCTTTCCATCTCATTATGCTCATAAATAATGTTTCTATGATTGATTTGCTGTTGACCAAATGCCCAGGAGTGAAACGGTTCACCGCAGTATCGATTAACCGTGGTATTCATGGTATTTTTACTTGGTTTGATACACGATGCAAAATCTCCATCCACGTTCGGTTCAGTTCATTTTTGGGTTGGGATCGTTATTCAGTCAGGTTTAAGATAGGTAAAATACGTTACTCAGCATTATTATTTTATTTTAATTAAGTATTTAAACGTAATTTTTTGAGAACTGATAGTTTGTAAAATAATTTAAAATAGTCAAATCATATTAATCAGTTTCTTTTAGTCAATTTGCACATAAATTAAGTGGGTAGATTAGTTCTCAGTCACTCAATGAACAGAAAATGGAATTCAAAACAATAAATTTTCATCAAATGCCATTTTAAACATGGATAGATGCTCATTTAATGTAGTTAAGCATGTAAATTATAACCATATCATGTTCACTTGGGCTTCCCATGGGTTCCTTGTGGGGTAAAAAGACATACAAAAATATTGTAATTTGACCTTAAGGGCAAAGTCATATGTGGGTCTGTATGGTATGTGACACATTATCTTATATTATATTTCACCTATCTGCCAAATATGATAAGCCTAGCTTATGTGCAAGTACAGACTCAACTGTACGAGCAGAAATTTATGAATAAGAAATGGAAAGGAATTCAGTGTATAAAATTGACATCAAACATATTATTTTAAGCCTGGATAGATGCACTTTAAAGAGGCTGGGGGGTTGTGGCCATTTTTAGACTATATTGATCTCCTTTAGAAGAAGAGCTCCATATGAAGATATAGAAAATGATCAAATTTTAAAACTAAAATTTTTGAAATTTTTCTTTGCCAAATGATAGTTGACAGCTTAAGATATCATATCTAAAAAATTAAGTTAAATCTGGTGGTTAATTAATGGTTAATTTGTTGACCCCCAGCCTCCTTAAATGTTATTATACATGTATTAAAGTAGACCAATACTCACACTACGTCACTAATGAACAGATCTACACTTCTTATTTCCAAGATGTGATTTTTTAACTATATTGGTTTGACTTTTACTTGGCGTTTTAACAGGGTTGGCAAAAAAGTGGGAAATACTCATATTTACCAGGACAGTGGGAAATACTGGTAATTCCCAGGAATTACTGGTATTTCCCGGGAAATAAGAGATACCTTCATGTTTTATAACTTTAATCATATTTGTTTGGAACTATACATCTGCTTTATATTACAGACCTTAGGTGTGACTAACATAAGTTATATTGCCATTCAATATGTACAGTACACCTTATTAACTAATTAAGATATCTACCTGCAGGTATCACTGTCCCTGATATAAGAATTTCTGGTTTCCTAGTACTTTATTTTAATTAATCATATCACAGTATACTCATATCCCAGTCACAAGTGTCATTTGTTTCATGCTTGATCCCATTTGGATTTTTTGTGTAACAAGAAGGACCTAAGAAAATTGTTAAGTGTAGAATATAGTGTAAATATCAAACCTAAGAAGAAGCTTTTCAGGTCTACTCAAGGTGTAATTATCTCTCAAAACACTTTTTACAGGATCACAGAACTGTCCAGAATCAATTTGTTAAAACAACATGATTGATTTTAAAAATACAGTGTTTATAGAAGGATTAATACAAGTTTATTGTATTCTTGGATCTATAATTAATAAATAAACTTTATAATTTTACTTAATTACTGAAATGAAACTTGAATTAGAAAACTTCAGTTTTGTTCTTAAAATACAATCAGGGAAACATGTTCTGCTACAGAATGCTTTATATGTGTAGTGGACCTGGAGTAGTGATTTGTACTAAGTAGGTTAAATTGCAGTTTGAGACATATTTAATTTTATTCATCTTCTGTTTTTATGTTCATTTTATATCTGAATTTTGCCTGAGATTAAATGAATTAAAGAAATAAAAATCTTAAATTTTGTATTTCCCAGTATTTCCCAGTTTAGAGAAAATTTGTAGTATTTACCGGGACGGGAAATACCGGTATTTACCACCGGTAATTCCCACCACTGGTATTTCCTGGCCAACCCTGCATTTTAAATATCCAGTAACGATTTTGCTATAAGCCAGTTGCATCAACAAACTTACGAACATTGCTTGTACAGTTTAACGAGAAATTAATTAAAAAGAGAAGGCTGGAAATAAATTTTGGTTGACAGAAAGACGATAAGGTAATAAAGATATAATATAAACGACATTTCTGTTGATTAGAATATGCAGAAAACATGGACCACGAGTATGCTACATGTATCAAATCGATGCGACAGACAGACTATTGTCAGTGGACAAGTTGAAGCTAACACTGATAGTTCGCAAGAATAGGAGTTGCTACGATTTGATAGTGACAAATTTTATTATTTCAAACATTGCAATATTCATCTTGAATAATAATTATCACATTAGAAGCATCCCCCCCCCCCTGCAAACCCAACACAATCACAATGCAAAATTATCTTTAGAATACTAGTATATGAAAATAGTAGATTCACTTGCAGCACACTTACTTCTTTAAACAGATCATCCAGTTTGTGAGAATGGGTCAATCACATTCTGATTCATTGTCTCTAATTTACTGACAAGTGTTTTTTTTATTACGTAAAACAAGATAAATTTTAGGGACAATAGGTATTGGGTGTATATTATTATTGTTTTAAATACTTTGTAAATACAGATATACACTCAAACTTAAACTGTATTATAGTAAAATGTGGCAATATCTTTCTTTGGAAGAGAAATTTCATGGGGGTACCTTTAATTCAAAGCCAATATCATGAGAAGTAATGTGTCAACATCAATTTTTGTTCAAATCATGACCCCCGCTTTTGTCTAGCTAATGTGCTCAGGTGAGTGATGTGGCCCATGGGCCTCTTGTTTATTCTTGGCCTTAACTTATGTGGCTCATGAAAGATATTTTGATGAAGCATTGTATTTCAACTAGAGGATGATTTTTTTCAGAAAATTTCAGATTTCCTGGCCTCTGTCTCCTGTCTCCAATTTTTAATTAGTTTAACTAAATCTTTTATGCTTTTAATATTTGAGGAAAGAACAAAAAGACCATATTATATTGTTTTAAAAATGTTACTTTTTAAACACAAAAAGACCATATTATATTGTTTTAAAAATGTTACTTTTTAAACAAATGTCTAGTTTGCCTACAGAACATAAAACTTTTAACTAAATAAAGCAAAAAATTTGGAATCTTTTCCCCTTTTACCTGTATAACAGTTATATACTGTATCATGATCTGATCTGAATAAAAAAAAATTATTAAATTTTGGATAAATTTTACACTTTCTTTATTCTTGCTAAAAAATGCATTAGGCACCCAATTTCTATATAAAAATTTGTTTCCCCTGTGTAAGGGGTCCAGGCCTCTAGGGAGGGGCAAGTTGATCATTTAGAATGTACATTTAAGAACAAGGTGAATAAAGTGAGCAGTGTAGTTCATTAACTTGGTTTGTTTCAGACTACATATGGTGGAAACACAAGGAAAACAAAACAAAAGATGCCCAGTTCTGCTCACTGAAACAATGATTATTGCATTAGATTGTCTCATGAAACACAGAGAGGGGTGCGGAATCTCCTCATCGAACCCCTTCGTGTTTGCCAGCCCAACAAGTGCAAGTAACCATATAGACCCCTGGACATCCATGAACAGGCTGGCAAAAGAGGCTGGTTGTGAGCAACCATATCTGATTTCATCTAGTAGACTTAGAAAGTACCTAGCAACAGTGTGCCAGATACTGGATCTGGAAGACCACGAGCTTGAATGGGTTTCAAGACATTTGGCACATAACATTAATACTCACAAGCAACATTACAGGCAGCATGACGCCACAGTCGAGATAGCAAAAGTAGGAAGTCTCATGATGGCTGCAGATGAGGGGCAACTACGAAAATTTGCAGGAAAGAAATTGTCTGACATAGATGTAACAGGTTAGTGTCAGTTTCCTATAAATTAGAAACTTAAGTTATATCAATATATGAAAGTTTGTGGCATCTGTAATTAAAATGGAACTGTTGCAAACAATTGTTCTAAGCTCTTATATTGATAAAGTATGGTTAGGCAGGCATCAAGATTCATTATTTATTACACCCTTGCCCTAATAGGTGGGGTGTAAAGGATTCCTCTTGTTCATCTGTCCATTCAATTGTCTGTCCATCCTTCCATAGGAAGATTGTTTCCAGGCCTGAAATTTATGTTTGCTTTGCAACACTTAACTTCATACTTCACACAAAAGTAGTTCTTGCATAGACAGTGTCATTAATAATTACCTTGAACCATTCATGGTCAGTGTGTCATGGTTAGTGTGGTATGAAAGATGCCAGAATATTCATATCATTTATAAATGAAGATTAAATATCTGCAGTATTGTTAAATCTTTTTTAAAACTACACATAGTTTTCATGACTTAAATCCACATGTTTGAATTTCTGTTGTATTAGGAATGACTATATATTGTATTGGGACACCTTAATATGATGTCGATTTTTTTTTTTTCAGAATTAGTACTACCTTTGGAAGATGGGGAAGATGGGGAATTGATTGATTCTGGGGTAAATGAAGAAGACATTCTTGATGCTGAGCTTTGTGGTAAGTTTGAAAATATATTTATTATACTTGTCACTGACACTGTGACACAATACAGATTGAAATACAGAGTAATTGCAGGTGCATGGAGCAGCAACAGCCATCCCAAGGTTGCCTATTTCTGAACATCAAAGCGGACACAATAGAATTTAAATATTTGTATAGTTTAGTTAACAATTATCAGAAAATTTGACATAACAGTTTTATCATTCAGTCATTTACTTTCATTAATTTTTTTGCTTTATTTGTCAATATTAAAGGGCCTATCCCCATTCCCAAGACACAGAAAATAAGCACTGGTGCACATAAAGTAGAAGACCAGGATGCTGGACTTTCATACCAGTAAGTAGCTTATTTTATATTCTTGCAATATCTTTTTTGACTTCTTTCTTTCACAAGTCATCAATTTGGAAGTACATTTACATGTACCTAGTTTGAAATGGGGTTTGTACCTTTGAACCTAAAATACAAAACATTCCAATTTAAATTATGCTACATGTCTAAAATTTGACACAGAGACTTAAAAATATCACTTTTTTAGTCTGTGTAATATTTGGAAAACTGGCTAAGAGGATAGGTAACACATTACCAATCTGCTTTAATGTGTCAGGGACTTGTGCCATACCCTTGTACTCAGGTTTAAATTATACTCAAATCAGTAAATTTTATGTGCAACAATAAAATTTGACTTTCTCTTGTAGTGTAAAAATTTAGATATACATGCTTATCTAAAAGTATTTCAGTATAATGTAAGAAAAATAAATATGTCTCAAAAGTACACGATTTATTGGGACACCCCTCATAGTATGAGCAGTAACCTTTTGTCATTTGCTCATCAGTAGAACTGTCATTGATGGATTAATATCAATGTATCATCGATTTAAAATATTTTGATACAATATCGACAGATTTTCTGAGAATTGATAGTATATATTTTAAATAAAATTGTGTAAAATCAGCATCTGGTTTAAAGAATATTGTCATATTTGCAGAGGATTAAGTTACTCTCACAGTTGCTCTATCCTGGATAGCAAATGTAAATGTCAGTCTGTTAAGGCAACTTATGCATTCCCCAACTATGCTGTATTGATGTAATTTCTACAACAGGGTTTAAAAAAAAACAAGGTGTGTTTGTGAAACACTGACATATGGCAGCTAGTGGCAAAGGTTCCACAAATGCAAGTTGAACTCCCAAGGTTAAGGTACACAAATCAAAATTGTTGGTACCCAAGGGAAGATCTTGTCACAAAGAAATATGAAATCCCTAGCACCAATTGTTCAAAAATTATTGCCAAGGGTAAAGCTTTTTGAAAGTAAGTCAAACTCCAAGGTCAAAGTGTATAAATTGTTGGTATCCAAGGGAAGGATTTGATACAAGGAATACACCTGTTAGATGTGAACTAGCACCAAATGTTCAAAAGTTATGGCCAAGGTTAAAATTTTTGTCAAGTGGGTCAAACTCCAAGGTCAAGAGGTAAAAAATATTTGTACTCTAGAAAAGGACTTATCACAAAGGAATACACATGTAGAATATGAAAACCCTAATACCAAATGTTCAAAAGTAATAGCCAAGGTTAATGATTTTGTAATGTGCAAACATCAAGGTCAATAGGTCAAATATGTTGATAACCAATGAAAGGTATTGCCACAAGGAATACACATGTAAAATATGAAAGCCATAGCTCCAACCATTTAAAAGTTATGGCCAAAGTTTTTGCAGACAAACAGACAGATGGACAGGCTAAAAATATATGCCCCAGAATCTTTGATTATGGGGGATAAAAACGACTATTAATTTTGTTTTCTTTTTGAACAAATTTGCATTAAATGCTATTTTTTTTTCAAACAAGGTCCATTTAATTATTTTTATGCCCCCGGATCGAAAGATCCCGGGGGTATATTGTTTTTGTCCTGTCTGTCTGTTTGTCTGTTTATCTGTTTGTCTGCCTGTCTGTTGTCAACTTTAACCTTGCCCATAACTTTTGATTGGTTGGAGCTATGACTTTCATATTTAACTTGTGTATTCCTTGTGACAAGACCTTCCTTTGGATACCAACCACTTTGACCTTTTGACCTTGACCTAGGAGTTTGACTTACTCAAAAACTTTAACCTTGACCATAACTTTTGAATGGTTGACGCTAGGGCTTTCATACTTCACATATGTAATCCTTGTGACAAGACCTTCCTTTGGATACCAACCACTTTGACCCTTTGACCTTGACATAGGAGTTTGACCTACTTTTGAAAAACTTTAACCTTGGGCATAGTTTTTGAATGATTGGTGCTAGGGCTTTCATACTTCACATATATAATCTTTGTGACAAGACCTTCCTTTGGATACCACCAACTTTGACCTTGACTTGATGTTTTACTTACTTTTAAAAAACTTTAACCATCACCATAACTTTTGAACAGTTGCAGCTAGGGCTTTCAAATTTAACATTTTTTATCTTTTGGCCTGGATTTTGACTTGCGTTTGAGAAACTTTAACCTTCGCCATAAGCTGCCATACGGGGGCATCGGTGTTTCACAAACACATCTTGTTTTTAATTAAATATACATTGGCAGATGTGCTCCATGTCTTTTGAAATATTCAAAAGAAGTGATGCTTTTTCTTATTTGATATATCGATATTGAAATCTTCATCAGTGAAAGAAAGATTTGTATAGTGCAGATATGTATTTATATATAAAAAGAATATCTTCTCTGAAAATCTTTTTCTTTTTTTTTAAGAAACCAACATGTAAACAGGAAGAGAAAAGTTGCTTTCAATGCAGAAATAGATCAAGGTATGAATGAGTGTGTTTCTGATTATGTTGAGAAATAATTTATCCAAGAGGATAAATTTTATGTGAGGGAAGTTTCAAGGCAATTAGTACTTTCAATTTATCCCATTTCACATGCTTTTCAATAAAACTCTTGATAGAGGATATAAACAATTCTCCTCATATACCTGTTTTAACTTGCAAGTGTATTATTTTATTCACTGAACTCCATTTATAATTGATTTACAGATTCTTATGAGGAAGACGAGGATTATGTCCCATCTGATAATGAATCGTCGGAAGAACCATCATGCACCACTTTACCATCAAAGAGAAAAAAATGGACTGTGGATGAGGAGAATGTCCTTAGATTTGAATTTAATAAGAACTTTAAAGATAAAAACATACCAAGAAATGCAGAAGCACTGAAAGTAAAAAACAAATACAAATTTCTTGCTGATAGAAATATTCATCAGATAAAGAGTAAAGTGCAACATATGCTGAGACGTAAATGAGTTAACAAAGTTAGGATTTTTGTCATGCAGTCAAACATGATTCTGTGATAAACTTTATAAACTGGAACAGTTACTCCTGAAAAATTAAATAAATTCCTTGGACTAATTTTTTGATCACCTGAGTTAACTAAGATGTAGATACCTGTATGCACTCTCTGCTTCCTGTCTGCATCATTTGTCCCTGAGGTGTGACCTTATGGTTGTTTTTTTATTCATTTTATAATGATATTGTCAGCATTATGATATTATAATGTCTTATGTGTAACTTTTTTTGTTAAAAGTTAAGTGAACATGATTGAAATATTATGAGAGTATATACCCCATGATAATTATCTGCATCAATTGTCCCTGGGGTGTGGTTTGAAGTGCATTAGTGTAAAGATGTTATGAGTATGGCATATATTGCCTATATTTTAAAAGTATATTACAAATGCACGTTAGAAATACTTATAGTTTAAAAAGACAGTTATGTTACATATCTAATGGGTAGGTTATGAAAAATGTTACAGTGTATTATATCTCCCCATTGGGGGTTAAAATCAAACACTTGCTGCATGCAAGTACAATGTGACTGTGGCACCTCTGGTTGTTAGCTCTACTGGTCATAGACCAGAAGAGCTTATGTGATGGCAAGGTGTCCTTTGTGTCCTTTGTCTTTTCCCTGTCTGTGTAGTCTGTCTGTCTGTTTCTCTCTGTGTGAACAATTTTCAAAATGCTACTTCTCCTACAGTTTTTGTCTCATTTAAATAAAACTCAGTACATATGTAGTCTGCATCAAGATACATAATTCTGACTATGGTTCTTGATTTCAATGAATGAAATTGCCATGGTTACAAAAATTATAATAATCTGTGAAATTGTTTCCAATACTAGTTCTACAGTTTTGTTCGATTTGAATTTAATAATTTCACTAGTAGATTGCATAAAAACCCACAATTCTGTTTTATCAGTTTTTCATTTCATTGAATGGTGTTGTCATGGTTATTAGTAGAATTATCTGTAAAATTCTTTCAAAATGTTACTCCTTCTACAGTTTTGTTAGGATTTTAATTGAATCAATTACAGGCTTAAACCAGTCGAGCTACAGTCTTATCAGAGACTTGCATATTTATAGACCATGAATCAAATTAGACTTTATAATTAAATGAAAAAGAAAGAATGCAAATTAAATATCCTTTCTTCAATGACACTTATTTTCAGCAAATCTTTTCTTATGTGTTGTTTTATTATTTACAAAAAATGGAAAACAATAATCCCTAAGATGTAATGTTTTATCAATATCAAGAACGTTCACATTTAATTGTCTTGTGTATGAAATAATGCATGAAACATTTTCTTAACTTTGAGAAATAAAATTTAATCTTGAACTGATAAAAGTGTTACCTTTTTAGTGTTATATTACCTCTGCAAATAAAGGTGGCATGGAATATAGGGTTTGCCTTGTCTGTCTGTTTATCTGTGTGTCTACATGACAAGTGTTGATGAGGGATTGCCATGCCATGAGCATAACTTTGGGGGAGAACATTGGCTGCTGCTTATATTTGACACAGAGATGGACATGACCAGGGGTTTATCATGACCTTGACATGGTATTACTTGGACAATGTCACCAGGATAAAAATATTTTGTGTTTTGGCCTTTATCAGGTATTATTTAGAGGTCACAAGGAGAATTTGGTTTGGGCCTCAGCTGTACTAGAAAAGACCTAAGTAGACACACAGGTTACTTAAAACCTAATGCTATGTCATTTGATGAGTTC
>NW_026890101.1:0-20937 GCF_033153115.1 Saccostrea echinata
TTTATGAGTTTTAACACTTTCAAATGTGAAAAAATGCAACAAAAAGACTAATATCAGGCCATCCTACATGGTTCTTGGGGGTGGGTGGGTGTACAAAAACTGCTGATAAAATTTATAGGAAGTGACATAAGAAAAACAGGGCACTTTATTAGCTGAATTATGGTTATTCTGATATTTTGATTGTGTAAATGTATCAAATTTCTTCATCACTTTAATTTGTAATTTATTAATATTTCAGTATATTAATATGCTTAACAAATCATGCTGAAATAAGCATCCTGACTGAGACTTAATTTAAAAGAGAGAGTCAAAACCTACATAAAAGTGCTAACATGACAAAACACATTCTCCGACAAACTGAAAAATCATGGATGTCAGCTGCGTAAGCATGCAAAAAGTCCAGAGAACCATAACAGGCATACCATGGTGCTAAGTGACATTCTGTACTACATGTGTGCTACATGATTAGAACTCTGAATAAGTATTCACTCTCATGCCCTGACAGTATTTATGCATTTTTTGGTCATAAGCTTCTTATTTTTGAAAAATTCTAAATAAATTTTACTTGTGCATTATTTTTATTAGACAAATTTACCTCATTTCATTATTTATATTCCTCCACTGCAGTAATACATGCATTACTTCAGGTGAATAAAATGAAAGTAAATCCACTCTCTGTAAAATTTATCACTCTGTGAAAAAATGTTTTACTTCTTCACATTTTATCGCAGTTGTCACTTTTGTTGAAAACTCATTCGCAATCCCAGAATTAGTCTTTTCTTGAAAAAATCAGCCTAAAGTACTTTTACGGCAAAGTCTGTAGACACTATAATTGACTGCGGTCAGGTGGTGCACATAGTTTAAAGTCATCTAAAATAAAAAACCAACATTTTCTAACTTCTTTCTACATGTCAGATGCATAATCCTACTTTGAAAGTCATAATTTAAAGTTTTGAGGGTAAAACATGATATATTATAAGTATTTTTCAGAGAAATGTCTAAAGATTCAATTCAACTCTACTTCTAATTTTTAAAATATGTGCTTTCACACAGAAAGTTCATAAAATGACATATTTTGTTGAAATATGCCTTTTAAAAATTAAAACAGCCTTTTATATTGATGCAGATGATTTTACACAATCACCTTCAAGGTATCACACCGGTAATTGTTTTCACTATATGTTTCTATATAGGAAAAAAAATCTTAAAAAATCAGGTAAATTAATTCATGAAAAAATATTTAGCAGGAAGTATAAAACATTACCTCTCTCATTAGCCGAGTCCAAAAAACAGGGTACCTACACGGCATTTTCTGATTTTTTCCATCTGCAAACAGGGCTACCCTCAAATCCACGTGTTTTCAATGTGTTTATAAACAGCTCCAGTGCACCCCAGGAAGTAGCCTCCTATGCCCTGAAAAAAATAGTTCCTGTCAAAAAACTTTATTTATTTACAAAGTACATTAAATTTAATAGGCACAGGTACCAAAGTTGTAAAAATAGCCTGGAAGAAAATTAAAAAAATTATCAAAAGAAAGAAAAATTAATTTTATATGTATGGAACTACAATTGACTAAGTTCATTTTGATTGGTCAATTACCAGTGTGATACCTTGAAGGACCCTTGAAGTTGTCAGATTTTTTTCATTTTTGCACCTGAGATTTCTTAAATAACTGCCACCAACATCCTTAAGTTTGGTGATCTAATTCCCCTTATTGCTGGAGATATATGCATTTATCTCCCTTACTCCAGAGCAGTCAAGAATACATACAGAGCACTCTGACAGAAGTTTTTGTGTGCATATTTTGAAGCAGAATTTCATCATTAATAGACTAAGTCTGGCAAACAATTTCTTATCCGTGGAGAGTATATACATTGTTCTTCACAACAAACAAAAAATAGTTCACAAGTCTGAGACCATTATGCAATTATTACATAACAAAATTGCATTTTGCCCTCCTAAGAATGACAGAATTCACAGAAATTGTTAAATATTAGACTGATAATAAAATCTGCATCTGGTCAATTTATGTTCCAAATAAAGCCTAGGTACTTGTCTACAAGCTGATGTGCAGAAGTTTATCTAAAAGCTGTGTTGTAACACAGGGCAGTCCAAATGATATCAGCACCTAGGGAGAATCTGGACAGCTCTGACACTCCATTAAACTTGCTTTGATGATAAGAAAATGGAGGAAACAATTCAGATGTAATTTATTGTTTGGATTTATGTAACTGGCTTTCTCTGCAGACACAAATTAGCCATGAAATTCCAATTGAACATGCATAATTATCCTCTTTTCATTGAATTACTCAGGAATTCCAAAGGTGTTTGATGAATTTGCATGATTAATTCAAGATTACAGCTTTTGGTTTCACCAAATTTACATAAAAATTCAACATTTAAATTTCAAAATATAAATCTTAAACATTTTTATGAGTTTTAACACTTTCAAATGTGAAAAAATGCAACAAAAAGACTAATATCAGGCCATCCTACATGGTTCTTGGGGGTGGGTGGGTGTACAAAAACTGCTGATAAAATTTATAGGAAGTGACATAAGAAAAACAGGGCACTTTATTAGCTGAATTATGGTTATTCTGATATTTTGATTGTGTAAATGTATCAAATTTCTTCATCACTTTAATTTGTAATTTATTAATATTTCAGTATATTAATATGCTTAACAAATCATGCTGAAATAAGCATCCTGACTGAGACTTAATTTAAAAGAGAGAGTCAAAACCTACATAAAAGTGCTAACATGACAAAACACATTCTCCGACAAACTGAAAAATCATGGATGTCAGCTGCGTAAGCATGCAAAAAGTCCAGAGAACCATAACAGGCATACCATGGTGCTAAGTGACATTCTGTACTACATGTGTGCTACATGATTAGAACTCTGAATAAGTATTCACTCTCATGCCCTGACAGTATTTATGCATTTTTTGGTCATAAGCTTCTTATTTTTGAAAAATTCTAAATAAATTTTACTTGTGCATTATTTTTATTAGACAAATTTACCTCATTTCATTATTTATATTCCTCCACTGCAGTAATACATGCATTACTTCAGGTGAATAAAATGAAAGTAAATCCACTCTCTGTAAAATTTATCACTCTGTGAAAAAATGTTTTACTTCTTCACATTTTATCGCAGTTGTCACTTTTGTTGAAAACTCATTCGCAATCCCAGAATTAGTCTTTTCTTGAAAAAATCAGCCTAAAGTACTTTTACGGCAAAGTCTGTAGACACTATAATTGACTGCGGTCAGGTGGTGCACATAGTTTAAAGTCATCTAAAATAAAAAACCAACATTTTCTAACTTCTTTCTACATGTCAGATGCATAATCCTACTTTGAAAGTCATAATTTAAAGTTTTGAGGGTAAAACATGATATATTATAAGTATTTTTCAGAGAAATGTCTAAAGATTCAATTCAACTCTACTTCTAATTTTTAAAATATGTGCTTTCACACAGAAAGTTCATAAAATGACATATTTTGTTGAAATATGCCTTTTAAAAATTAAAACAGCCTTTTATATTGATGCAGATGATTTTACACAATCACCTTCAAGGTATCACACCGGTAATTGTTTTCACTATATGTTTCTATATAGGAAAAAAAATCTTAAAAAATCAGGTAAATTAATTCATGAAAAAATATTTAGCAGGAAGTATAAAACATTACCTCTCTCATTAGCCGAGTCCAAAAAACAGGGTACCTACACGGCATTTTCTGATTTTTTCCATCTGCAAACAGGGCTACCCTCAAATCCACGTGTTTTCAATGTGTTTATAAACAGCTCCAGTGCACCCCAGGAAGTAGCCTCCTATGCCCTGAAAAAAATAGTTCCTGTCAAAAAACTTTATTTATTTACAAAGTACATTAAATTTAATAGGCACAGGTACCAAAGTTGTAAAAATAGCCTGGAAGAAAATTAAAAAAATTATCAAAAGAAAGAAAAATTAATTTTATATGTATGGAACTACAATTGACTAAGTTCATTTTGATTGGTCAATTACCAGTGTGATACCTTGAAGGACCCTTGAAGTTGTCAGATTTTTTTCATTTTTGCACCTGAGATTTCTTAAATAACTGCCACCAACATCCTTAAGTTTGGTGATCTAATTCCCCTTATTGCTGGAGATATATGCATTTATCTCCCTTACTCCAGAGCAGTCAAGAATACATACAGAGCACTCTGACAGAAGTTTTTGTGTGCATATTTTGAAGCAGAATTTCATCATTAATAGACTAAGTCTGGCAAACAATTTCTTATCCGTGGAGAGTATATACATTGTTCTTCACAACAAACAAAAAATAGTTCACAAGTCTGAGACCATTATGCAATTATTACATAACAAAATTGCATTTTGCCCTCCTAAGAATGACAGAATTCACAGAAATTGTTAAATATTAGACTGATAATAAAATCTGCATCTGGTCAATTTATGTTCCAAATAAAGCCTAGGTACTTGTCTACAAGCTGATGTGCAGAAGTTTATCTAAAAGCTGTGTTGTAACACAGGGCAGTCCAAATGATATCAGCACCTAGGGAGAATCTGGACAGCTCTGACACTCCATTAAACTTGCTTTGATGATAAGAAAATGGAGGAAACAATTCAGATGTAATTTATTGTTTGGATTTATGTAACTGGCTTTCTCTGCAGACACAAATTAGCCATGAAATTCCAATTGAACATGCATAATTATCCTCTTTTCATTGAATTACTCAGGAATTCCAAAGGTGTTTGATGAATTTGCATGATTAATTCAAGATTACAGCTTTTGGTTTCACCAAATTTACATAAAAATTCAACATTTAAATTTCAAAATATAAATCTTAAACATTTTTATGAGTTTTAACACTTTCAAATGTGAAAAAATGCAACAAAAAGACTAATATCAGGCCATCCTACATGGTTCTTGGGGGTGGGTGGGTGTACAAAAACTGCTGATAAAATTTATAGGAAGTGACATAAGAAAAACAGGGCACTTTATTAGCTGAATTATGGTTATTCTGATATTTTGATTGTGTAAATGTATCAAATTTCTTCATCACTTTAATTTGTAATTTATTAATATTTCAGTATATTAATATGCTTAACAAATCATGCTGAAATAAGCATCCTGACTGAGACTTAATTTAAAAGAGAGAGTCAAAACCTACATAAAAGTGCTAACATGACAAAACACATTCTCCGACAAACTGAAAAATCATGGATGTCAGCTGCGTAAGCATGCAAAAAGTCCAGAGAACCATAACAGGCATACCATGGTGCTAAGTGACATTCTGTACTACATGTGTGCTACATGATTAGAACTCTGAATAAGTATTCACTCTCATGCCCTGACAGTATTTATGCATTTTTTGGTCATAAGCTTCTTATTTTTGAAAAATTCTAAATAAATTTTACTTGTGCATTATTTTTATTAGACAAATTTACCTCATTTCATTATTTATATTCCTCCACTGCAGTAATACATGCATTACTTCAGGTGAATAAAATGAAAGTAAATCCACTCTCTGTAAAATTTATCACTCTGTGAAAAAATGTTTTACTTCTTCACATTTTATCGCAGTTGTCACTTTTGTTGAAAACTCATTCGCAATCCCAGAATTAGTCTTTTCTTGAAAAAATCAGCCTAAAGTACTTTTACGGCAAAGTCTGTAGACACTATAATTGACTGCGGTCAGGTGGTGCACATAGTTTAAAGTCATCTAAAATAAAAAACCAACATTTTCTAACTTCTTTCTACATGTCAGATGCATAATCCTACTTTGAAAGTCATAATTTAAAGTTTTGAGGGTAAAACATGATATATTATAAGTATTTTTCAGAGAAATGTCTAAAGATTCAATTCAACTCTACTTCTAATTTTTAAAATATGTGCTTTCACACAGAAAGTTCATAAAATGACATATTTTGTTGAAATATGCCTTTTAAAAATTAAAACAGCCTTTTATATTGATGCAGATGATTTTACACAATCACCTTCAAGGTATCACACCGGTAATTGTTTTCACTATATGTTTCTATATAGGAAAAAAAATCTTAAAAAATCAGGTAAATTAATTCATGAAAAAATATTTAGCAGGAAGTATAAAACATTACCTCTCTCATTAGCCGAGTCCAAAAAACAGGGTACCTACACGGCATTTTCTGATTTTTTCCATCTGCAAACAGGGCTACCCTCAAATCCACGTGTTTTCAATGTGTTTATAAACAGCTCCAGTGCACCCCAGGAAGTAGCCTCCTATGCCCTGAAAAAAATAGTTCCTGTCAAAAAACTTTATTTATTTACAAAGTACATTAAATTTAATAGGCACAGGTACCAAAGTTGTAAAAATAGCCTGGAAGAAAATTAAAAAAATTATCAAAAGAAAGAAAAATTAATTTTATATGTATGGAACTACAATTGACTAAGTTCATTTTGATTGGTCAATTACCAGTGTGATACCTTGAAGGACCCTTGAAGTTGTCAGATTTTTTTCATTTTTGCACCTGAGATTTCTTAAATAACTGCCACCAACATCCTTAAGTTTGGTGATCTAATTCCCCTTATTGCTGGAGATATATGCATTTATCTCCCTTACTCCAGAGCAGTCAAGAATACATACAGAGCACTCTGACAGAAGTTTTTGTGTGCATATTTTGAAGCAGAATTTCATCATTAATAGACTAAGTCTGGCAAACAATTTCTTATCCGTGGAGAGTATATACATTGTTCTTCACAACAAACAAAAAATAGTTCACAAGTCTGAGACCATTATGCAATTATTACATAACAAAATTGCATTTTGCCCTCCTAAGAATGACAGAATTCACAGAAATTGTTAAATATTAGACTGATAATAAAATCTGCATCTGGTCAATTTATGTTCCAAATAAAGCCTAGGTACTTGTCTACAAGCTGATGTGCAGAAGTTTATCTAAAAGCTGTGTTGTAACACAGGGCAGTCCAAATGATATCAGCACCTAGGGAGAATCTGGACAGCTCTGACACTCCATTAAACTTGCTTTGATGATAAGAAAATGGAGGAAACAATTCAGATGTAATTTATTGTTTGGATTTATGTAACTGGCTTTCTCTGCAGACACAAATTAGCCATGAAATTCCAATTGAACATGCATAATTATCCTCTTTTCATTGAATTACTCAGGAATTCCAAAGGTGTTTGATGAATTTGCATGATTAATTCAAGATTACAGCTTTTGGTTTCACCAAATTTACATAAAAATTCAACATTTAAATTTCAAAATATAAATCTTAAACATTTTTATGAGTTTTAACACTTTCAAATGTGAAAAAATGCAACAAAAAGACTAATATCAGGCCATCCTACATGGTTCTTGGGGGTGGGTGGGTGTACAAAAACTGCTGATAAAATTTATAGGAAGTGACATAAGAAAAACAGGGCACTTTATTAGCTGAATTATGGTTATTCTGATATTTTGATTGTGTAAATGTATCAAATTTCTTCATCACTTTAATTTGTAATTTATTAATATTTCAGTATATTAATATGCTTAACAAATCATGCTGAAATAAGCATCCTGACTGAGACTTAATTTAAAAGAGAGAGTCAAAACCTACATAAAAGTGCTAACATGACAAAACACATTCTCCGACAAACTGAAAAATCATGGATGTCAGCTGCGTAAGCATGCAAAAAGTCCAGAGAACCATAACAGGCATACCATGGTGCTAAGTGACATTCTGTACTACATGTGTGCTACATGATTAGAACTCTGAATAAGTATTCACTCTCATGCCCTGACAGTATTTATGCATTTTTTGGTCATAAGCTTCTTATTTTTGAAAAATTCTAAATAAATTTTACTTGTGCATTATTTTTATTAGACAAATTTACCTCATTTCATTATTTATATTCCTCCACTGCAGTAATACATGCATTACTTCAGGTGAATAAAATGAAAGTAAATCCACTCTCTGTAAAATTTATCACTCTGTGAAAAAATGTTTTACTTCTTCACATTTTATCGCAGTTGTCACTTTTGTTGAAAACTCATTCGCAATCCCAGAATTAGTCTTTTCTTGAAAAAATCAGCCTAAAGTACTTTTACGGCAAAGTCTGTAGACACTATAATTGACTGCGGTCAGGTGGTGCACATAGTTTAAAGTCATCTAAAATAAAAAACCAACATTTTCTAACTTCTTTCTACATGTCAGATGCATAATCCTACTTTGAAAGTCATAATTTAAAGTTTTGAGGGTAAAACATGATATATTATAAGTATTTTTCAGAGAAATGTCTAAAGATTCAATTCAACTCTACTTCTAATTTTTAAAATATGTGCTTTCACACAGAAAGTTCATAAAATGACATATTTTGTTGAAATATGCCTTTTAAAAATTAAAACAGCCTTTTATATTGATGCAGATGATTTTACACAATCACCTTCAAGGTATCACACCGGTAATTGTTTTCACTATATGTTTCTATATAGGAAAAAAAATCTTAAAAAATCAGGTAAATTAATTCATGAAAAAATATTTAGCAGGAAGTATAAAACATTACCTCTCTCATTAGCCGAGTCCAAAAAACAGGGTACCTACACGGCATTTTCTGATTTTTTCCATCTGCAAACAGGGCTACCCTCAAATCCACGTGTTTTCAATGTGTTTATAAACAGCTCCAGTGCACCCCAGGAAGTAGCCTCCTATGCCCTGAAAAAAATAGTTCCTGTCAAAAAACTTTATTTATTTACAAAGTACATTAAATTTAATAGGCACAGGTACCAAAGTTGTAAAAATAGCCTGGAAGAAAATTAAAAAAATTATCAAAAGAAAGAAAAATTAATTTTATATGTATGGAACTACAATTGACTAAGTTCATTTTGATTGGTCAATTACCAGTGTGATACCTTGAAGGACCCTTGAAGTTGTCAGATTTTTTTCATTTTTGCACCTGAGATTTCTTAAATAACTGCCACCAACATCCTTAAGTTTGGTGATCTAATTCCCCTTATTGCTGGAGATATATGCATTTATCTCCCTTACTCCAGAGCAGTCAAGAATACATACAGAGCACTCTGACAGAAGTTTTTGTGTGCATATTTTGAAGCAGAATTTCATCATTAATAGACTAAGTCTGGCAAACAATTTCTTATCCGTGGAGAGTATATACATTGTTCTTCACAACAAACAAAAAATAGTTCACAAGTCTGAGACCATTATGCAATTATTACATAACAAAATTGCATTTTGCCCTCCTAAGAATGACAGAATTCACAGAAATTGTTAAATATTAGACTGATAATAAAATCTGCATCTGGTCAATTTATGTTCCAAATAAAGCCTAGGTACTTGTCTACAAGCTGATGTGCAGAAGTTTATCTAAAAGCTGTGTTGTAACACAGGGCAGTCCAAATGATATCAGCACCTAGGGAGAATCTGGACAGCTCTGACACTCCATTAAACTTGCTTTGATGATAAGAAAATGGAGGAAACAATTCAGATGTAATTTATTGTTTGGATTTATGTAACTGGCTTTCTCTGCAGACACAAATTAGCCATGAAATTCCAATTGAACATGCATAATTATCCTCTTTTCATTGAATTACTCAGGAATTCCAAAGGTGTTTGATGAATTTGCATGATTAATTCAAGATTACAGCTTTTGGTTTCACCAAATTTACATAAAAATTCAACATTTAAATTTCAAAATATAAATCTTAAACATTTTTATGAGTTTTAACACTTTCAAATGTGAAAAAATGCAACAAAAAGACTAATATCAGGCCATCCTACATGGTTCTTGGGGGTGGGTGGGTGTACAAAAACTGCTGATAAAATTTATAGGAAGTGACATAAGAAAAACAGGGCACTTTATTAGCTGAATTATGGTTATTCTGATATTTTGATTGTGTAAATGTATCAAATTTCTTCATCACTTTAATTTGTAATTTATTAATATTTCAGTATATTAATATGCTTAACAAATCATGCTGAAATAAGCATCCTGACTGAGACTTAATTTAAAAGAGAGAGTCAAAACCTACATAAAAGTGCTAACATGACAAAACACATTCTCCGACAAACTGAAAAATCATGGATGTCAGCTGCGTAAGCATGCAAAAAGTCCAGAGAACCATAACAGGCATACCATGGTGCTAAGTGACATTCTGTACTACATGTGTGCTACATGATTAGAACTCTGAATAAGTATTCACTCTCATGCCCTGACAGTATTTATGCATTTTTTGGTCATAAGCTTCTTATTTTTGAAAAATTCTAAATAAATTTTACTTGTGCATTATTTTTATTAGACAAATTTACCTCATTTCATTATTTATATTCCTCCACTGCAGTAATACATGCATTACTTCAGGTGAATAAAATGAAAGTAAATCCACTCTCTGTAAAATTTATCACTCTGTGAAAAAATGTTTTACTTCTTCACATTTTATCGCAGTTGTCACTTTTGTTGAAAACTCATTCGCAATCCCAGAATTAGTCTTTTCTTGAAAAAATCAGCCTAAAGTACTTTTACGGCAAAGTCTGTAGACACTATAATTGACTGCGGTCAGGTGGTGCACATAGTTTAAAGTCATCTAAAATAAAAAACCAACATTTTCTAACTTCTTTCTACATGTCAGATGCATAATCCTACTTTGAAAGTCATAATTTAAAGTTTTGAGGGTAAAACATGATATATTATAAGTATTTTTCAGAGAAATGTCTAAAGATTCAATTCAACTCTACTTCTAATTTTTAAAATATGTGCTTTCACACAGAAAGTTCATAAAATGACATATTTTGTTGAAATATGCCTTTTAAAAATTAAAACAGCCTTTTATATTGATGCAGATGATTTTACACAATCACCTTCAAGGTATCACACCGGTAATTGTTTTCACTATATGTTTCTATATAGGAAAAAAAATCTTAAAAAATCAGGTAAATTAATTCATGAAAAAATATTTAGCAGGAAGTATAAAACATTACCTCTCTCATTAGCCGAGTCCAAAAAACAGGGTACCTACACGGCATTTTCTGATTTTTTCCATCTGCAAACAGGGCTACCCTCAAATCCACGTGTTTTCAATGTGTTTATAAACAGCTCCAGTGCACCCCAGGAAGTAGCCTCCTATGCCCTGAAAAAAATAGTTCCTGTCAAAAAACTTTATTTATTTACAAAGTACATTAAATTTAATAGGCACAGGTACCAAAGTTGTAAAAATAGCCTGGAAGAAAATTAAAAAAATTATCAAAAGAAAGAAAAATTAATTTTATATGTATGGAACTACAATTGACTAAGTTCATTTTGATTGGTCAATTACCAGTGTGATACCTTGAAGGACCCTTGAAGTTGTCAGATTTTTTTCATTTTTGCACCTGAGATTTCTTAAATAACTGCCACCAACATCCTTAAGTTTGGTGATCTAATTCCCCTTATTGCTGGAGATATATGCATTTATCTCCCTTACTCCAGAGCAGTCAAGAATACATACAGAGCACTCTGACAGAAGTTTTTGTGTGCATATTTTGAAGCAGAATTTCATCATTAATAGACTAAGTCTGGCAAACAATTTCTTATCCGTGGAGAGTATATACATTGTTCTTCACAACAAACAAAAAATAGTTCACAAGTCTGAGACCATTATGCAATTATTACATAACAAAATTGCATTTTGCCCTCCTAAGAATGACAGAATTCACAGAAATTGTTAAATATTAGACTGATAATAAAATCTGCATCTGGTCAATTTATGTTCCAAATAAAGCCTAGGTACTTGTCTACAAGCTGTTCATTTTGATTGGTCAATTACCAGTGTGATACCTTTAAGCGCTAAGCGCAGCGCAAAGCGCTTTCTGTCATCTTTTAAATTCTACTTCCGTTCGCGATCCAGCGCCACTAAGCAAGTTAGATAACTCCACTGGGTTTTCTAAAAATATGCAACTGGAAATCCCCGACGCTCTTTCGGCTATTTTAGTGTAATACTGCGTTACGTGCAGTTCTAATAATAGGAGTCAATTAGTAAGGTAAAGAGTATGCATGTACATTGTACGAAAATCCACTGTTAGTAGATAGGGGCGGTTCTTATCTCTATACATTGTAGTTCATTTAAAATCGTGTCGGCGCATACCACTTGTGTACCTCGTAGCTAACAATTGCTGCATCTATGGCGCAGATACCTTAAAAACGGTAATTATATGTCATGTACATATAATGTAGTGATTGAATAAGTACATATCTTTAAAACTGAGATGGGATTTTAATAAGTATTTAAAACTCAAACTGGAATTAAGTTATTTAGTAGAAAATTTCGCATAAAATTGATTTACTATGTACCTACATATGTACGTTCTATATAATTTATATCAATATTAACTAATATTTCTTCTTCTAGACCCTTATTTCAGACAATGAAACTAAAAACAATCTTCCTATTATCACCCTTGCACCATGTAGAGAGCAATCAATGAAGTTGATTTTCGCATCTCAGTTTCAATACTAGTAACAGACTGGAATGCATTCATGAACTGTCTTTACTTGTGTTGTATTCTATACTTGTAATATGATGTAAATAATTCGCAAAGAAAGGCAGTTTGCGGCTGTACGTACACGTAGGAAACGTGGAGGCTGTGTTTTCAACGAATCCACTTAGATAGAAAAACTAATTTCTCGGAAATATTGATGACAAATATTGTGCTTTAAAATTGAGTGTGCAGTGCGCAAGATCTGGCGGAAAATGCTAAAACCTTAATTAAATGTTCTTAGCAATGGACAGGAATAGCGCTGATGAAATGTTAAGCATACTTGTGTTAGGAACTTAGGAAGAAATAGTTTAGGTAAAGGTGTGCGTGTGTTGCTGATTTGTCTGCTAAGCGACTTAATTAGGACTAAGTAAAAACAGAATAAAACAATGTTGCATACCTTCATAAAGATTTATTCATACTTGAGATTAATATAATGTCTTTTCTTTCTTGGGCTGTTGAATTATTTATCATGGAATTAGCAGAAAAATTACGGGTCAATTATTTTCAGTACTAGTATTCCTTTTTAACACACCAGTGCTGTGGATATTTTTTTCCTCTCAACATGTTTTGCGTGGTAGTTAATTTCATACATAAACAAGTAAAGATTGGTGTAAAGTATCAAATATCCGTAAAAAAAAAAATACTGAAGCATTTTAAGTATTTCATCAAGAGTCCAAAAATTACTTTTGGGGTTTTAATGACATATTTTTATTCCGAAGAAGAAAAGTATAACAATTTTATTTTAAAAAAGTAAAATTTACAGATCAGATACTTATATTGTAGATCAACAGAAAAGACTAATTTTTTGATGCAAATACATTATAAATCATGGACATGTATATGAAAATCAGATGTAAAGGATAGCTTTGAATGTGTTATCATCAAACGAAGAAGACAAATATAATATCCTTACTTATAATCAAAATGTATATTTACCAATTATCTCTGACAAAATGACGTAAAATCTACGGGTGCTCATTTAATAGAATTTTTTCACATGATGATGCCGATATGCTGCACAGCGCGATGAATGTGAAGTGTAAAAAATGTATAATGCACAGCTGTAGCATATTCAAAACAAAATGAAATATATAGTCTAAGTTTTATTTATCATTAATAAATACCGGACGCTCGTAGCGATTGTGTAAATATCTTACACACTCCATTAATGTATTTCTTGTAAAATCCTTTCTATAGATTCGTAAATTTAAAAATCGCTCATGAATATGAAAAAAAGAGATATACTAAAAAACAATTAAGTGAGAATACTAGTATTCGATAGTTTTTAGATCTTTAATTCATAACTTTAATAAAATATGTTATCAATAAGGAAATATTTTATCGACGCAATAAAAAAATAACATTTTTATTTTTTTGGAGCACTTTCTTAAATTAATTCACAATCACAAACAGCCATCTTCAATTTGAAACACTCGTGAACACGGAATGAATTATTAAAAATTATCACCAGAACATTTTAGCTATCAGTGTTGCACATTAATGAGAGGAATATCAGCGACATTTTCAAGTGTTCAAAATTATTTAAAAATATACATTTTCCAGCAAATGTATAGCTACATTTATAGTCTAAATTTGGTTGGAAAACTCGTCGACCCCCCCACCCCCACCCCCACCTCCAATGAATTGCGATTTATACGCAAACCTACCTCTTATAGACTCCTATAAGGCGATGGAGAACGAAAATATTTTTACATGTTCTTTTTTTCGCTTCTTTCTTTTTTTTTAATTAGGTTTGAGAAATACATTACTGTTTGGACTAAATATCTGTTATTTAATTTTTATATATTGTTTTTTTTTTTAAAGAAACGGAGAATCTCGAACCTTCAAATGTTTCCCCGTCTGGTTTGAAAAGGGGGATATAAGTTTTATTTTAAATTAAGTGAATATGTATCGAAGAACTGTGCTCGCCCCAGCGTGGTTGCACTGTCAACATAATACTTCTTTCAATACAACAGGCAATTTAAATTCAAAATAATTCTGATGAATTTCATTCGGCGTTCGCTCCGGGTCCGCTGCGGGTTCGCTCAGGGTCCGCTATAGCGAACCCCAAGCGAACCCGAAGCGAACCCAGAAAGCAAACCCGGGGTGCGCCTTGGGTTCGCTTTCTGTTAGGTTGTGTCTGGTCGGTACTGTAGTTCTGGAGAAGAAGATGAAATTGTGAAAAGTTTACGACAACAACGACGACAGACAATTTTCGATCAGAAAAGCTCACTTGAGCCTTCGGCTCAGGTGAGCTAAAAATTCAAACATTGTTTCATTTCTTACCATGTCAATCAGTCTCCCTAACAAAAAATATTATGCTTCTTGTCAGTTTGTCTTTATATATAATCAATACCCATCTATTTTCGCATAGTGTTCTAAGAGTTTATAAGACGTAAGCATTCTATGCCGTAATAGTGCACGGCTTCTTTTTCTAAAGAAAATCTGACATCACCCACGCCAGGGATCGAACTCACGATCACGAGATTGTCAGTCCGACGTGCTGCTACCAACATGACGCCATTAACAAACACTTATTTTAATGTATATAAACCTAGTTTCAAATATTTGACACTTAAAAGAAAACAAAACATTTTTAAAAAAAATAGTTTCTTACAATTTTTTATCCCTTTATTAAATTAAGGTTCTTTGAAATTTTCTGTACATTATACCTAACTGCATGAAACACTCAAAATTATGACGTAATTGTTTCACATCGTGACGTTATAATAGGGGTATACCAGCATGTTAGTATAAAGAATTGATGAAACGTTGGAAATCGAAAAAAATATTTTTGCTTTTATACAACAGTCAGCATAATAATAACAAAAGTGTTGTGGTTTGCATGCACCTCCGGCTTGTGCACCATGTATCAAACCCTGACTACTTTTTAGGCATAGTGCATGCAAAGCACATTACTATTACATAAATCAAACGCTTGAATCCATACTTTTCAAAACTTAATTTCCTTGGTCGCCATCTTTGAGGAAGAACCAGTAGAACCCTCACAGTAGGCTTTGTAGTTTTCTGGTTTGTATTTTTGTCATTTGACTAGAAAAATTTTTTGCTTCTATACTGATTGCCACAGGATAAGACTACCCATACATTGAAGGAAAAGAATTTAAACACAATTGATGCATCGGAGCACGCCCATATATTTGGTAGGGAAAAGTCGTTTTTTCCCTTTTGACCTTTTGGTTGACCCCGCAAACGGACACAACTTTTGCAAAGTATGGATTAGATTATTCACCAAAGTAATGTGGAACAGCCTGTTAATGTCCCCAATTCAGCATTCCAAAATTATACATGTTGATACAAATTAATAAGGAGAATATTAGTGGTCCTGATATGATATCTACACTAACCTAAAGTGACATTGAACATTGCCGGAATGACCTTAGATCAAGGCAACAACATACCCAAAGGCCATGTGTAATATTTTTGTGAAAAATGAACGTTCAATGTTTTTTCAATTAAAGAGCTGTGAACAAGAAATGAACTTGACACTTTTCCTGGGAACGGCCTTGACCTTGCCAAAATGATCTTGAATAAATAATAAGACACACCCCTTAGTCATTAGCAATATTTGTGTCAGGTATGGGCCTCCAGTGTTTAATCATTTCAAGATGTAGACAGGACACAATGTATACATTTTTTAAATAGATCATGAACCTGATCAAATAACCTTTCGTCAAAATCATGACATACTTTAAGGTCATAATCAATTTTCTATGAAGTATGGACATCCAATACTTTCCATTAGAAAATTACCGTAGACCTGGCACAAATTTAACATTTTTTCTGCCAGTGATTTTCACTTGCTAGAATTATCATGGGTCAAGACCATGACACACTCTTTGTTCACATGCAATCTATGCCAAAAATGAACTTCGAAATGGCTCTCCATTACAAAGTTATGTGGCCTGGACACATATTTTAAACCTTTTGTTGAAGTGACCTTGATCTTACTGGAATGACCTTGGGTTAAGGTTTGAACATACCAATGGGGCATAAATCTTTTTGTGAAGCATGAGCTTACAATATTTCGAAATGTGGTTAGGACACGAATTATACATTTATCTGTAAAGGACCTTGAACTTGATCATCTGACATGGAATGAAGAACATGATACACCTCTTAAAAACAATCTCTGTATGAAGTATGAATATCCGATGTGCCTCCATAAGAAAGTTATAGACCAGACAAATTTTACACTATTTACTGCCAACGACCTTGAACTAGCTGAAATGACCTTGGGTGAAACGTTAAAGTCAAATTCAAGCTCAGATTATAAACAATCGTTTTTTTCAAGAATGAACTTTCAATCTTTTTCCATTACGAAATTATGACCCCATCATGATTGCACAGACAAATGAACACAGAAACAGACAGACAAAGTGATTCCTATATTCTCCAGTCTTTGTTTGCTGGGTTATAACTATGGCACAAATGATGTGTTATCATGGCAGTCGATATTTTCATTGTTAGAATAATATTGCTAAAACTTCTTTTCATAAGGTAAACTATTTTTATTGTTTCTTTATTACTGGCGATAAAGTTAAGTCATGTAACTCCCATAATAAGATAATACTGAGCGTTTTACTGTATATAAAATGTATGCCGAGTGTAACCATGGTTACCACCTATATAGAGATCTATTCCAAATACTTTCTTTACATAATAAGTGGCAACAAGGTTTATTGTTTTTATTTTTATATGTAAATGGCCAATTTGGTTTTTTGAGTGCCTGTGAAGGGTCAATAAAGATTCAAAATAGCCGAAAATCTAAATTTTGTTGAAATCAACCTGTCTGTTACCATGACAACCAAGGCACATAGCAACCAGACTTTGATTGATTTAAAATTCTGTTGTCAAACTATTATAATTGTAACTATTATAACGAGCAAAGTTTCATGATAATCGGTGACCATGCGTGCCAGAAAAAGTTCAAGTTGTTACAGAAAATTGTTAGTAACTCTCCATAACATATTTTGGTTCTTATGTGCTCAAATGTTGTTACCCTGGGTTAAAAGTATAAAAATGGGCTAAATTATAAAAATGTACTTTGCTAAGACATCTATTACAAAATCAAATTTGATTAATCGCAATATGCTACCAAACTGTGGATTAATATTTTATAATTGTTCATAAATATTTGCCGAAAGTGACTTTATTTGCTTTGTTGCTATGGAGAATTTGTGGTTGCTGAATCAGCAAAAAATACAAAACATGCATATCTACCCATGTCTAGTACAGATATATCTCAAAATCTTATTTCTATGTAATGCATTGTGAAAACACTTTAAATGTTTATCTTTACGATAAAAATAAATGAGAAGAAATTATTAAATATTCACAATAAATTTCAAGCCCTAAAGATTTGTGATTTTTTTGTCCATACACATGGAAAATTGACTGGTTGCTAAGGAAATTTCTTTTGTCATGTTTCCATAGTAACCATGACCCAAAACTTTTTTCACTTTGCATACATTGATTGTAGCACAAGAGAAATCTATATGTTGAAAATCATCAAATTCTGAGAACCCTCATGATTCACTTTCAAACCTACTTTGCCTGATTCTTACAGAGACTTGCACTTAATACAGTTGTGGCAGTGGACTTAATGAAATAGCTGGGCAATAATACCGATATCCCGGTATATTGTGGTACGTTGACAAGAAATACCGCATCACAATACGTTTTTGTTATATCGATATACCGGCAAAATGCTTAGACTCAGGAATTCTATCATAAAATATAAAGAAACGTTGTCAGAAAGGTTTGCGATTATACCAAACACTAAGAAAAAGCTGTTGTATGGATGTATTTAGTTACATAACTGTTATTCTATCAACAGGATACATGCATCTTTTATTGGTTATTTATCATAGTTATGTACATTCTGCATGTAAAATGAAGTTAATATAATAAAAATATATCATTAAATTTTTTATGAAAATATTGCAATGCATATCGCAATACAGTTACAAACATGGCAATATATCGCAATACGAAATCTCTAGCCAGTACCCAGACCTACGTAATGATATATATACTCTTCTTCATAATATATAAATCTTAATGATAAAAATTCTATACTACGTATTATATAAAGTGGACTTAATTGTATAAATTGTGTACTACATATTATACAAAGTGGACTTAATGGTATAAATTGTATACTACATATTATACAAAGTGGACTTAATGGTGTAAATTGTGTGCTTCATATCATATAAAGTGGACTTAATAATATAAAGAATAAACTTAATGTTATGTAAAATTGACACTATGATGCATATTTTGTACCCTTAAGTCAGCTCCCGCATTCCATAGTATTTCACATATTTCTTTCTTCGATTTACCTTCAATATCCCTCCCTTTTTAAAAAATTTATGAGCAAATGGTTGAGAGGTGTAAGGATAAAACGTGTTTACTGGAATAAATATTTTTACATCCGATACGTTTTGAATATAGACGTAGTTCAAAAGAGCTCGATCGGCCACAATCTCTGCTCATAACCTTCATGCTTTAATAGATAGAGTATCAAATACGTATATTTCATTTCCTTCAAATATGTGTATTTCTTTTCCTTTAAATACGTATATTTCCTTTCCTTCAAATACGTGTATTTCCTTTCCTTCAAATACGTGTATTTCCTTTCCTTCAAATACGTGTATTTCCTTTCCTTCATTTACCTCCTCGCTTTCAGCCTTTTTTTATTTATGAGTGAATGGTAGAAATATTCTACTTATTTAAATATATCAGTAACATGCGAGGTTCAATTTGTTATCAGATTCTAATGATCTTTGTCTACTATAAAAGTGGAAACTTCGACGATATGAAAATGTTGACGAAATTGAAGAATTTCTAAAAATCGTCAAAGTTTCCAATCGTCAACTTTCACATTCCTGTCAAAGAGAACTGTCAATTACTAGTAGATCGTTAAGGTTTCCACACACTATTTTTATGATATACTGAAATCGTCAAACATTCAACCCTTCAGTTTAACCACTTTACAGTATGCATTCCATTTTTGGATCATCTTTACCTTCAATAAGCCATTAAAGAAAGTATGCATAAGGCCACAGTAAATTACTTCTTTGATTTATGTCCCCTGGCTGATAAATTTTCAGAAAAATATACAGTTGAGAAAGAAACACAAATTTGTCAAACTGTCAAAAATTTTTCTCCGTATTTTTTGGGGGGGTCATATATCACTTCACCAGAGTACACCCGATAGACCGGACGCAATTCATAGCGCTCCGTATTTCTCTCTTCACAACTGTTTATAAACTTCAAATTAAAAATGTAACATTGTAAATATTTAGTGTCTGGTAGTTAAGTAGTAGTGCAAGTTGTTTTTGTTTTTCTGTTTCCTTTCTTTTCATGACTTCTTAACTTTTTTTCTTTCTCCTGAGGAAGGGACAGGTCGCTCCGAAAATTTGACAATTTTTATTGTTTTCGTCGTTGGTCATCTTTAGTGCTTTATATATATATATATATATATATATATATATATATATATATATATATATATATATATATATATATAACTTGTTAAAAACAATTTCATCCAAATATACATGTAGTACAAGCCAAATAAAATTCATTTACTGTATATGGTTTAAATAAATAGACAATATATAACAGACTATATGCAAATTTTATTAACGTCTAAACAAAGTTGACATTTTCGTTTTCCATTGTTTTACAAGGCCCCAAACTTATCTTCAATGTGTTCTATAAAGTTTGCATATTTAATACACATATTTTCTCTTATGACCGCCTCCAAGGACATGTCCGAGTCCTCCGACAGGTCCAACTCCTCCTACAGGTCCGACAGGTCCAACTCCTCCTACAGGTCCGACAGGTCCGACTCCTCCAACAGGTCCGACTCCTCCTCTGTAGTATACAGGAAAAGAGCAAGTGTCCACATTTCCATAATGTCCTCTACAGCACTTCAGAGAACCACCGCAATGATAGTCATGGTTACATGATCCAGCTCCGCCAATGTTAGGATAGTATGGACAAGCTCCTGGCTTTCTATATTCTTGAGGAACCATGCAAACTCTTCTCAAAGAGTAGTATACGTAACAGCATTTCTGGACCCCTGGACATTGGTAATCGTAATGACAGTTTCGTCCATAGTCTCCTTCACCGGTGCCATGTGGGCATGTGCCATATTTATATTCTACGGTGTAAAAAGAAAATGAAAAGTTTAAAATAAAAACAGATAAGTTGTTTTTATTTTTAATTACATTTGAAAGAAGGATTAAAAGACGAACTAATGATACATAATGATTCAAAACTGAATTTCTAATTCCTAATGTATTTCATTTTTACTTCTTTACTGTATTAAGGCAGATTATAAAAAGTTTGTTGATTCCTTTCCAGTGTACATTATGTACAAATAATGCA